>NC_039290.1:10139556-10222056 GCF_003368295.1 Carassius auratus
AAAACTGATCTGGCTTTATTAAAATGTGTGTATAATCGCGTTCAATATATGAAGTCTAATTGAGTTGTTCAGATGAACAAAGCACAGGGTTTCTTGCCTAATTAGCATTTTAATTGTTTGGTCAGACAGTTTGTATATTATATTTTCACATCCATAAATCGGGGATTAACCTTTCTTTTACGGTCTATGGATTAAACGTGGAGTTGCTAAATATCAAAACGAGCGTATGTGCACAGTACTGTACCTATAACTGCGCTTTGCATTTTCGAGATTGACATGCTAAAATAGCAGATTAACCTAGTTTACTCTAATTCATTTTGTTCGCGAACAAGATAAGCTATGTGCCAGTTCATTTAATTCACAAACGACATGTATCCGTTCATTCAGTTCGTTCACGAATGACAAGTGTGCCAGTTCAGTCATTTCACTCACGAACGATAAGATCTCTAGATCTAGTTCAGACTCATATGAAACTTGTTCATGAAGGGCGTATTCGTTACTACATTCAACAAATCACTCTGTCACATCTCATACTCGAAGGCTATCGGCTCGATGTTGAGTAATTCTTTGACAGGATGAAACGGTTGTTACCCGGTTCACTGAGCTGCGCATGCGCTGCTTAAAGCGCCGCGCTGCTATGAAGGGAGGAACTTTACTGAACGAGAAATATGAGTCCGTGGATAACATGAACGATTTGTTCGCCTAAAAGATTCGTTCACCTAAAAGATTCGTTCAAGAAGAACGATTCGTTTACGAACGACACACCACTAGCACTAATGGATACATCTGGAACACTGGTTTCACGTTGTAGTATAGACTGTGGAAACAGAGGCTTCTGAAAACTATGGGAATCATTATGCAATGAAAATCATTATGTCTGTAAAACATACCAACAGACATGATTATGGCAATAACGTTAGTTGCAGTTATGTGCCATTCACTTACAAGCAGTTCTAACGATATTTACTTGCATGCTTTCATATTACGGTCCTAGAAAAACTCATAATTTACTCACACTGCTGTCCTGCGGCAAAACGAGGGTATAGTGATCACGCCAGTAGATGGTGAAATATATCCCCAAGAAAATTGGTCCTGCCAGAATAATTGCATGAAACTTGTCTGTAAAACCTCAGTGAGGTTTAAACATGCACGGTAAGGCAGATGATATCTTTGGACATTTCAGTGTGGATGATGACTACCTCATGGCCTGATTTAACAAACTTTAAGCCTCCTTTCCACAGCACGCGACATTTGTACACGATTGTCGCATTTCTCCCTCTCGCGGCAGGCGTGCTTGACTTTCAAACTGGTCGTGCAGTAGCCCTAACTGTTACCTTGACATGTTCACCATGGTAAAGTTAATCATTTGAATGAATATAATGTATAATGTATGAATACATCGTCACAAATCAGATTACCCCCTAAATAAAAACAGTAGGTTTTATGGGGCTAATCACGTAAATAATGGTTTAATAATTATTTCTGCCATAATTATTATGAACCACCATTTTACATAAATGATGTTGAAGAATAATGTCAAGGTTAACAAAATATAGGTAATTCTGACCTCGCACCGAAAGATCACATCCGGTCAGGCGTTTGCACACGGCCTGGTCGCAGAAGTTTAAATATTTGAACGCATCCGAGGCTCAATTTGGATCTGAATTTCCACATACATATGTGATCGGAACTCCACGCGGCTCTCGCACTACTTCTGGCCGCAAACCTGTATTTACCGTCTTCATCTGAAAATGTATTGATTTATGACGCACGGTCTGCGCCGCTAGAGGAGGCGGCCTCAAACTGCGCCTCGGCCGGAAAAAGCCGCGGTGAAAGGCTGAGCCGCTGCGGGAAGTGAAAGAGGCTTGCTGCGGTAAGAACTGAGGAGCGGGCTGGTTGAATGCCTGCTGGTGCTGCGATTCCAGCGCTCAAAGAGAGCCCGGTCTTGATCGGATCAATTGTGGTGTCAAGCGAAGCAAGCTTGAACTTTGCACGGTCTTTTGGCCACGACGTGTGGCTTGGCACGAAGAGCAGCTGTCGCGATGACGCTTGATGGTGCTCGACGGCCGTGTTTAATGATCATGGTCAGCAAAGTAACAGATCTGAGAAATCGCCGGTATGGATCTCCTTGTTGGAAGGAAAATTTCGTCTGTGATAAGATGACGGACAGCGCGAACCGGGATGCTGAAAACCGTCAATGAACAGAGATAGGTTCTGCTGTTATTTATACCTTGTCATGAGTTGATTACTGATTGGTCTCCACTTGTGTTAATCAGGTTAATGAACTGCGACTGTTCCTCCCGAACTTTGTTATAAAACAGCATTTAAAAAGGTTTAACTAAATCTGCTGTTTTTCTCTTCACAGGGCTCCCATTGTCATCTCCATCAACTATAATCAGTTTTATGGAATCCCGACCTGCTTTCCTTCATCCTCCTGGAAATAATGAGCCCAAGGCATGCAGGGAGTCCAAGCCCTCAAGCCAACACAGAAAGAGAAACCTCTCTCCTGGAACCAGGACAAGACTTGGAGACTCTCATGGCATTGATGTAAAAGCTAAAGAACCGGAGAGATCCACCTCAAGGGAATCCACCGGCCATATAAAAACACTAAAACACACTGCATTAGCCACCGTAGCCATTCCAGCCGCACATGCATCGAAAATACCCACCATGCACTCAACGACAACCAATCAGGTCACTGAGGGAATAGCTAACACACTTGCTACGACTAAACCAGGATTAAAACCGCCAACCAAAATAGTTTCACCTGAAGTGGAGGTCTTAAGTTTATCCGACCAAACTGGACCCACTGGGCCAAAACTGAGCCATGAGAAAAAGCTGCAAGCGAGTGCGAAAACATTTCTTAAAAGCATGCAAAAAACTGCCTCAGCATCTCATATCATGGGCTCCACAGACTCCCAGCAAAAGATGCTTAAACCGCCCCAGCATGCATCTCTCAAAGTGGACATAACCGAGCGGAATAGAGGACTTACAGGCAAAGAAGGACTGCTGTTGCGTTCTCCGAAAGATAAAATGATTGACACATTAGTGGAGAGCAAACTGCAACTGGGGACGGAAACGGCAATGGGGGAGCGTCCTCGGGGACGAGAGATAAAGAAAGGGAATGAGAGAGGAGGAGAGGAAAGAGAGGATGCTGTCCTTCAGGGACACGGTCTTAGAGGAAGTGATGTCATCAGGATTAACTCCAAAGGGTGGGAAGAAACGTTGTCTCCGTCGTCACACCGAGCAACAAACCCCTCTATCAAACAGCTAAGAGCGCAAGAAGATAAGACTGACGCATATGTCACGACCCAAGAGAGACACGCAGGAAAGAGTCAGAGTCTGTGGGAGAAGAAGGGAAGGGAGGAAGCAGAGAGAGAGGAGAGGAAGAGCGAAGCTGATACAATGGCGACTGAGGTCAGGAAGGATGCTATAATGAATGAAAAGGACTTGAAGGATGCGGGGACAATGACAGCTGAAGGTTTCCCAGGCGCTGAAACGAAGGATGTGGCACTGCAGGCGGATCTGCAAGCGGTGTACGTTGACGTCGAGGTCCAGGCGGATGTGGAGGTCTACAGCAGATCCACAGACACAAGTCCAGTCCACGGTTCTCAACCCCACCAGTTTAACCCTGAGACTGACCTCAATCCTAAAGTTGGCCTGCACAATGAGCTCAACCCCGACAGGAGCTCAGACTCTGATTGGCTGCCACTGGACCCCAAATCAACAGGAGCCAAGTCTAGATTTCTAGGTCCACTTCCTTTCAAGTCCTCCAATAGCCAGAAATCTCTTCAACACATCTGTCAAATAGAGATTGAGCTTCGTAGCCAGTCTCCTCTAACTCTTGGTTCGGTTCCTCCTCAAGTAACCATCAGTGAATTTGACACAACCTGTCAAGTCTCGCCTGGGATGTCGGAGGACTCTGGGAGAACAGCAGAGGTGGAAGGAGAAAAGGAGGAGAGCGGTGCACCTCAGGAGATCATTTGGGATGAGCAGGGAATGACGTGGGAAGTCTACGGAGCGTCATTGGACATGGAGTCCCTGGGATTTGCCATCCAGAACCACCTGCAGAGCAAGATCCGTGAACACGAGCGGCGTATCGGCACGCTCCGGAAGTCCATATGCCTCTCCGAACAATCGTTCGGAAAGGACAGGACGGGAAAGAGAAAGAGGAGCATCTTCAGATCGCTGTTTGGCGGATCAAAGTGCTGCTCGAAACCCAAACAGGAAGTGGAAAACTGACTCATTGTAACATAAATCTGTTTTGTAGATTTCAGTGCGACACTGGTGAAGGTATAGCAGACCTAAAAATGTCAAAAAATATGTAGGCTTCTATTACTCGACTTAAGATCTAGACCATGTTCAGAAGCTTAAGGTCTTGGAATTATTTCTTGCCTATGGCCTTGTCTCATATCGCAAGCTTGTTGTGAACTTAAGGTCTCATTGCCTACGCTTGTTCTTGACTATGAAGTGCATGAGACTGTAGAGTCTTCACTGTAGAGATGACACTTGTGGTCAAACTGGTGCAGGTTTTGGAAGTCTGGAATGTTCTTAAATGTCTCTTAAAGGGATAGTACATTCGAAAATGAACATTCTATCATCATTTACTCTCCTCGTGTCGTTTCAATCCTCGTAGTTTCTTCTATGGAGCCCAAAAGAAGAATGTGTACCAAAAAACAAAAAAAACAAAAACAAAAGTCTATCGCATGCCCAAAATGACCCAAAAACATTTCTTAAAATAAACTAATAGAGTTTTGGATGAATATGATTCATTTAAGGGTGAACTATCCCTTTAAGACTCATTTCCTGCCCCATTAAACACCAACTCATAGATGCTGTTTTGATTAAGTGTGTTCACACTGTTGGAGCGGAGGGGAAATTGTATCATTTAAATATTAAAATCGACGTGAATTGTTCATTATCATGTAATATTATTGAAAGATTCATGACACATTATTTTTGTACAGGCAAAGTTGTCTAGTGTCTTCACTCATGCACATACACACTTGACTCAATGTTAATATATTTATGGTAACATTTCAAAATTGTACTTTTTTAAAATAAAAAAAAATTAACTTTTGACTGAGAACTGCTATGAGAGCAGTTTCTGTATAACTCTGTTTTTAGGATCCTTGTGGGTTTTCTCAGAACAGTTAATGCCAGTCCAGCGGAGAGCATCCATCATGTTTGGTCTCTGTGGTCACTCACTTGCACACCTGAACAGCTTCAGGTTGTTGTTAATGCTGGTAGACGTTAATCCCATTGAAATAAATAACTTTTAGTAGGTTTATCACTGCAGAAATGCTGTCAGTGTGTGAGCGTCCTTTACAGATACATGATCTTCGGCTGATAATCACTTAAATGAATAAAATAATGTTTGTGATATTCTACATGATGTGATTTTTACATTTCTTTCAAGTTGAATTGTTAAAAATACCTTATTTTAGATTTTTTTGATGTGAGAGCTCTTTTGAGTCCTTGTACGGTGTATGATTTTATGTTATTTTTACCATAGCATCAGGACCTGACTGAATGAGGTCTTTGTGTTTTTGTGAGAGCTCTAACTCTAAGTGATGTCTGCTGAATATTTGATCTCTTCCGTGCGAGAGAGCAAGACGTTGATATTGACTTGAGAAGCGAGTGGGGACTAAATTTAGGTATCTTTGTTCTAAATGGTGTCTGAATTTGAGTCTAGCTTTAAATATTTCACTCGTTTTTACTCTATGTTCAGTCTGAATCATGGACCCTAGAGCATATTCCCTTCATAATTCAGTGAAATGAACTGTGCAACATATGATAGTGTGGTGTCTCTCTTTTATACACCTCTGTTTTGTTCTCTTTAGTGTTTGTCTGGCAGCACTCGGGCTACGTTTCTTCATCAGAACAGATTTAGAAATGTAGCATCGCTTGCTCATCAACGGATGCTCTGCAGTGAATGGGTGCCGTCAGAATGTGTCCAAACAGCTGATAAATACATCACAATAATCCACAGCACTCCAGTTCATCAGTTAACATCATGTGAACTGAAAATCTGTGTTTGAAAATGTTTCGATGGATTTGTTTCATACAAACACGCAGCTTTGCTCAATATGGATTATTGTGATGTTTTGATCTGCTGTTTGGACTCTCATTCTGACGGCACCCATTCACTGTTAACAAGTGTTGCCACAAGTCTTTGCTACCATGCAAGTGCTGCTGTTTCCTTAGAAAAAACGTAAATCTAATTGCAATTCATGTTATGTCTCCTCAGGAATGAGTTATTTATAGTGCATTAAAACGTCTGTGTTTTGAGTACTTGCTGATCTTTAATTCAGGACTTCTGCTGTGTTTACAGAAGAAACATGCTGTGATCCATCTGTGTGTGTATGAGGGAGAACGAGAGGCCAAACACACACTGGGAATGTCCCTAATACATGTTTAAATCAACCATATTTGGGAATCGTTTTAGTTTCGTTAATATTGGTCTTTAATTCTTTTTGATGTTCTACAGAGGCATTCATCATCATAAACCTGTTGGGGACTCGTGTTCTCAAATCAGTTTCATTTTTTGTTGGAATCCTCTGAGAAGAAACACCATGAAGATCCTTTGGTTTGAGGAATTTATTTATTTATTTGGTGTGTTTCATCATGCAACCAAACCAAATATGGTTAAGTTAGTTATATCATCAGAAATTATAGATCAATATGAAATATGAGATATTATAAAAATTTTGCCAAGTAATCACTCCCATTATAATATTTCTTGTTTCATTATGGTTTGCCCCAAGAACACATAAATATGCAAATAAGATACAGTGTACATTGAATAAAATATAGGTGTTACAATTGAATAAAGGTGTTGCAATTAATTAAATATTTTAACTGTTTTCATATAATGTACATTATATATATACATATCAAAAACCTTTTTTTTATTTAAAAACAACACTTGTCACTCATTACAAACAATACATGAATGTGTGTTCATGTTTTTAAAAACGAATAAAAATTCGAGACAATTAGTTTTTTTATTCAAAATGTGAATATTATAAATACTTTAAAATATTAAATTAAAAAGCAGTATATAGCTATTTAACATTAATTGACATTCTTCTCAGACATTAAAAAACAACAGAAAATGTTTTATAAACTTGCATTTAACAAATATTTTTTACAAATGTCAAAATGTGAACGACATAAACAATTTTTTAAATATCTTTGAAAACATATATAAGTTAAAATGGGCACAAAATTACATTAAAAACCTTGTAACAATAGTAAACCCTTTAACATTAATACTTCTCACACATTACAGTGAATATATAAATAAATATGAGCACGTGTTTTTAAAGACTATTTAACTATTTAAAAAATAAAAAAATGTGAATATTATAAAGCATAGTTTAAATATATATATTTAAAAAAAGAAAACTAAATTAAATTAACAATCTGATAAAAACAGTAAACGTAACATTATGTATATTAATTAACAAACAATAGAATGTGTTTTAAAAAGAAACGTATTTAGCAACTATTCAAAAAAACAAAATGTGAATATTCTAAACAGTACTTTAAATATTTGGCAACAATTAAAATGTAATTATAAATCTGGTTAAAACAGTAACCTCTTAACATTGATTCTTCTCACACATTACAAAAAAAATTAAAAAGTTTTTTTTAAAACTGTGAATAAAAGGTATTCAGGTATATATATAGGTATTTATCTTTTTTTTTTTTGTTATTAAATGAAAAAGACAAGAAAAGGAAAAGTACTGGTGTTTGTAGGTTAAGTGCAGGCGAAAAAGATGAGTCTTTAGATGTTTCTTGAAAATGAGTAAAGACACAGCTGTACGAATTGAGATTGGGAGGTCATTCACCAGCTGGGCACAGTCCAGGAAAAGGTCCGTGAGAGTGATTTTGAATTTCTTTGGGATGGCACCACAAGGCGTTGTTCACTTGAAGAGCGCAAACTTCTAGGATTTAACCAGTGAGTTTAGGTAAGTAAAACTTTTTTTTACTCACCTTTATTGTAGCTTGCCAAACACTAAAATATGGAATATATAAGAACGTTATGTATAACACCAGCAAAAATGCTGCTTGTACTATGTAGCCTACATTGAATTGAGTTTCTGTTTTGTCACTCTTCATCACACACACATGTATTAACTGGCTCTAAATCTCTTCTTAATACAAAGTTGGTTCTTAATTAGAATAATGAAAGTATCTAAAGTTCTGTTAATCCTAAAGCAGTGAAAACTCAGTCATCTGAATCAAATTATTCTCGATCCCCGCTTGAAGTTCCGATCTGAATCAAATGATTCGCTATCGATCTGACTCAAATGATTCGCGATCCGCGCTCCGAAGTTGCGATCTGACTCAAATGATTCGCGATCCGCGCTCCGAAGTTCCGATCTGAATCAAATTATTCGCGATCCGCGCTCCGAAGTTGCGATCTGAATCAAATGATTCGCGATCCGCGCTCCGAAGTTCCGATCTGACTCAAATGATTCTCGATCCCCGCTCGAAGTTCCGATCTGAATCAAATGATTCGCTATCAGCGCTCCGAAGTTGCGATCTGAATCAAATGGTTCGCGATCCGCGCTCCGAAGTTGCGATCTGAATCAAATGCGATCCGCGCTCCGAAGTTCCGATCTGACTCAAATGATTCGCGATCCGCGCTCCGAAGTTCCGATGTGACTCAAATGATTCTCGATCCCCGCTCGAAGTTCCGATCTGAATCAAATGATTCGCTATCAGCGCTCCGAAGTTGCGATCTGAATCAAATGGTTCGCGATCCGCGCTCCGAAGTTGCGATCTGAATCAAATGCGATCCCCGCTCGAAGTTCCGATCTGAATCAAATGATTCGCGATCCGCGCTCCGAAGTTGCGATCTGAATCAAATGATTCGCGATCCGCGCTCCGAAGTTGCGATCTGACTCAAATGATTCGCGATCCGCGCTCCGAAGTTGCGATCTGAATCAAATGCGATCCGCTCCGAAGTTCCGATCTGACTCAAATGATTCGCGATCCGACACAGAATTCAGACAGTGTGAACGGGAAACTGAAGTCACTTCTCTTCTGTAATTTCAGGACGCTCCCATCGCTTGTCTCTCGTCAAATAAATCTCGATCATAAATCAGATGAGGAATATAAACAGCAATCCTCTCGTCATGCTGAGCGATCCAGTTACAGTCTCAGTCTGTGTGTTTATGTTCTCAGATGATTTTTTAATATCAGTCGGATGTTCTGCTGCTTCGGGTTTATATTACAGCGTCAGAAAGAAACAAAGTGGGGTGATGTGAATGTGTTTGTGTGTTTTAGAGGCTCATGTTCAGTCAGGCGATCCATCTGTGAGGGAGATCTGTCAGATGATCTGGGCTTCTAATAATCAAGCGAGTGTATCACTGGTGATGAGGAAACAGATTTAGATGTTTCATTTATATACGCTCAAAACTAACAGTCAGCACTACTCTGTCTCATATGAAATATCTCAAATAATCAGCTCATTATTGTAATAAAATACATCATTCATCATTATATCTAATATGATGTAAAAATATGTATAAAATTGATTTAAACTCGGGTGTAAAAGTGTCAAATATACTGAGAATGTCATTCAAATCACTCACATAATAACTCAAATCTGTCAAAATTCCTAACGACAAAATGAGGATATATAATATTTTTGGATGAAATTAAATTGAATCCTAAGAATCTTGCAAAGATAAACTCCACAGTTTGATATAGATTTGGTCTAAAGTGTTTTTATATATTTAGTTCCTATAGATTAGTGTGATTTAAACTCAGCACACATCGGAGCTTCAGGAGGTTATTTTACTGCCGCTGAGATACTGTTAACATGCTTGATATTATTTTGAATTATTTTAGTTTGATATTTTCTGTTTTCATTTTGGTGTGTGTGTGATTTTGTGCATCTTTAAGATGTCAGTTTTACCGATCATAAACATCTTAAAGACCTCTTCTAAACGTCTATTTGACATCTGATAGGAAACGATCTATAGATGTATTGCAGGTGAGCAAATACTCTATCAAATACGTCTTGAAGATGTAATGCATGCATCAAAGAGAGTCTCGTGATGTCCGTGTGCTAGTATCAGGGTTAGATGATGGAGTAAGAGGCTGAAGCAGTGTTTCTACACACTCCGGTGTAGTAGGTGGCGGTATGTGCGTCTCACGAGTGTTTGTAAGCCGCCATTACTCTAACAGAAGGAGATTTCCAGTCTTCCGATCCATTAAGCTCGCGCTGAGTTGCGTCGCTGCGCTTGTTTACGCGTCCGTGCGCGCGCGCGCGCTTCCAGCGATTATGTAAAGTGACTCGCGAGCGCAGATTCACTCGCGATGACTGGACGATTGTGGACCCCCGAAGCAGAGGAGACGCTGATCGAGCTCTGGCAGGAGTCTGCGTGTCTGTACGACATCTCCTCCGCAGATTACCACAACCGAGAGGAGAAGGACAAGCGCTGGAAGGAGGTGGCCGATGCGCTGCAGATGCCCCGTGAGTTCAGCCTCGAGCCAGCGCGCGCATCCCTCGGAGAATCAATGTGTGTGCACGAAATACATGTTGACTTCTGGATGGATCTTGCTTATTTAAACCTAGTGGCAGAAGTGAATTAGGCTAATAAAATATCAAGGATTTATCCAAGATGTGATGTAGGCTATAGTAGCCTAATCTCTACCATGTCAAATTGTCTCAAAATCGAATTAATTCGCTAAATTATGGAACCACCTGTATGCAATTATGCATATGCAGGAATGCATTGATGATTTGCATGGGCTGCCAACTGGAGTGAGATTTGAAAGCATGGGATTTAATACACTAAGTTTTGACATGGTTTCTTCTTCCCTTTCCAAACTTAAATCAATGCCTGCAAATATCTTAAACTTGAGCAGAAATTCATTTACCCTGCAAAAAAATAAATAAAAATGCATGTCTTCCTCAGTGTTGATTCCCAAACCTCCTTCTCGAGATATGCTTTCTTCAGATGCCAATTTAGACGTGAATACAATTGAGTTTTAAAACAAGAACAAACGTTTTTTCTTTTGCGTGGATTTAAGTTGATTTTTGAAATGTTTTGTTTTAACCAGACTCACTTCATCTTGATCATCTTCAAGAAAAAAAGAAGTGTTTTATCTTGCTTCAAGTAATTGTGTTTTGATTTAAGAGTCTTCTGATGTTTGCACTTTTTTAAATATATTTTTAATTAGGTTATACTG
Source organism: Carassius auratus (assembly GCF_003368295.1). Taxonomy (NCBI): domain Eukaryota; kingdom Metazoa; phylum Chordata; class Actinopteri; order Cypriniformes; family Cyprinidae; genus Carassius; species Carassius auratus. The sequence goes on from NC_039290.1 coordinate 10,150,771, forward strand.
TAATATTTTTTGACAGTAAAATGAGTTCAAGTGTAATGAGATCTATTGGAAATAGTTTTCAAACACTGAAGCATTGCTAATACAAGACCTTTACATTCATCTCGACGCTCTTGTTACATACAGTCACTACTAACTTTACCTGCATCTACTAGCTTATATTAAAATCTTAGAAGTGCATTACAGTTACTGTTATTACAATCTAGTTTCGTGCATGCATTTTATGATGCATTAAAACATTACGCTCTTGCTGTTTGCACACACATGCATTTTGAAGTTGTAGCTGTTCAATTTGGTTATGAAATGGAATTATGTGCATAACTGTAATTTAAGGTATGCGCTGCGGAAAACATCTGTTTGTTGCATTAAACAGTGCACACTTTCTGTCTGTAAATGCTCAGCTGAGGCGGTGGCGACCAGGGTGGCGTCTCTGAGGACTCAGTACGCCAGACTGAGGAAGTCCAAATCCAGCCGGAGCGAGAAGAAGCCCCTCACGATGAGGCAGCGCTGGCTCCTGAGGGCCCTCGACTTCCTGAAGCCACACATCGTTCATCGGCGAAGCGAGAACTCGGTACGTCCACAAACACAACCAAACCTGATGTGCATGGAGCTCACTGTTGTTTTCCCCATTTGAACTTGTCTTGGTTAAATGGGTGAATTTATTTTAATTATAAATGTCTATAATTAATCACAAAACTTGTAGAGTTTAACCCCAAAGTAACACTTTCACTAAGGTTCCATTTGTAAACTTTATTCAAAGCAATAACTAACAATCATTTTGTTACAGTATTTATTAATCTGTTAGTGTGCAGTAATCTGTTTTCATTTTAATTAATAAAAGCTTTAGAAGTATTGTTTTAATTTTTGGTTTAACTAATGTTGTGAAGTAAAATTAACAAACTGTAAAATGTTAACAACATTTATAAGCCTATAAATGATATGTTCTATAGTAATTATTATTAGATGTATTATTAATTTATTAAACGTTTAACAAATTTTATTTTGAGGGAATTTTTTCTTGCCTGGTTTTCATTTTTTCCAATTTTAATTTTTAATTTTAATTTTAATATTTTGTAATCAAAGCATACATAATCAGTTGATTTTCAAAACGTATAAAGCTCAATGAAATTATATTATTATTATTATGGATATATAGTATTATTATTAAATGTATTGCTTATTTATTGCATTTGGAACAATATGATATCCAGATATATTTTTCCAAATTCAGTTTTCAGTTGAAATCTTTTTTTTATTTTTTATTTATATATTTTTGTAATAATCAAAGCATGCATAATCAGTTGATTTTCAAAACGTATAATTTAATAAAACTATGTTATTATTTTTATTGATAAATATTATTCTTTATTATTAAGTTTAATATTAATTTGGCGGGATTTTTTCCCCCATGGATTTCATATTTTTCCAAATTCAGTTTTCAGTTTAAATCTTTATATATATTTTATATATATATATATATATATATATATATATATATATATATATATATATATATATATATATATATATATATATATATATATATATATATTCAAAATTTTTTTTTTTTTTTTTTTTTTTTTGTAATAATCAAAGCATGCATAATCAGTTTATAAAGTTCATTAAATCTTTAACAACTGTATTTTTTTTCCGGAAACTTAATTCGATTATTTCTCTATTTATGATTTCATGCAAATGCATTGCCATTGAAATGAAGGCATGAATCATAAACAGGTGAATCTTTTAAACGTTCAACAAATGAAAACTGTGAACTACTGAACTGTGAGAGTCTGGCGTGAGTCTTTAAGACTGATCGTGTCTGTTCTTGCTCTTCTTGTAGCTGGGCTTGCTGTCCTCTGATAAAGCGGAGGACGCTCTGGACGAGTCGGATGAAATGTCTCAGGAGACGGATAAAGAAGTGGACAGCTTCGACTCCATCAGTGTGTGTCTCTCCCCGACGCCTGACACTCCAGACACCGGCATCCCTGAGGAAACAGCCTCGTGCTCTCCGTCTCCCCGCAGCACATCCGGCAAACACCCACGCTCCTCCGAACCTGACATCGAGCTGCAGAAGCTGGAGGTGCTGAAGCAGATGTCCGCTAAGGTCCTGGAGAACACGTCTCTGGACGCCGCGGCGGTCTTCTCCAGCCAGGTGGCCCTCGAGTACCGTCTGCTCCGAGACCCCAGCGTCCAGATGCGCGTCCGCAGACAGATCATGGCTCTTCTCTACGAAGCACAGGATTCAGAGAGACTTCCCCGAGCGTCCACGAGACACGGACAGAGAGTGCTCAAAACAGAGGACGACGTCACTTGGATTAACACTAACATATAAATTAGAAAATTGATGTTTTTTTACATTGTACTGAACTGTTTTTCCTGTAGTGGAGGCTTTGAGATAATCTACATGTGAAGTAATAAAACTCTCCAACTCTTCATGTGTGTGTGTTTTTGTAGCTGTGAGATTATGAATAATCAAACCACTATTTGAGTGTAAGTATAGCATCTGTCCAGCAGGTGGCAGCACCGTGTAAGTGCGCAGCTCGATAGACGCTGAAATGCCCCCGAAAAACATTAAATTCATAATGTAAAGTTAACTTTGAAAGCAAGATAAAGCCTTAGAAATATATGCTTTGATTTACTTATTATATATGCATTTTATTTTATAATTTGGATTCACATTTTTATGTTTTTTTGTACCTATAACAAAATATTTATTCTTAATATACAAATAATTTTAAGCAAAATAAAACCCTAAAAATATATACTATAATTTACTTACTATATATGCATTTTTATTTGAGAATTTGTATTCATATTTTGTATTTATATTTTTATGTACCTACAACAAAAAATGTATTCGTGATACAAAAATTATTTTAAGCGAAATAAAACCCTTGAAAGGAATTTTACACCAGGATGTAAATTTATAGTAACTTTAAAAATAATGAAAACACATTTTATATATATATAATTTTACTTAATATAAATTTGAACATTGTATAAGTTTAAAAACTAGAAATTTAAACAAATGCATATATTTTTAATTAAAAATACATTTAAATAAATGATGTATGCATTACGTCTACTGCAGTTGAACTGTGTTACTGTCTTACTATATATCATTTTATCTTATATTTATTTCTTTTATTTCAGGTGATATTTGTGTGACCAGTTGACTTTCATTCACGGTTAATTATATTTCAGTCCATTTGTGTGGGGCATGTTGTCACACGGGAAAATGAAAAAGGTAATAAAACTTATTGTAGCATTTCTAAATATATATTTTCTGTGTAACAACTAATGTTTTCATTAAATAAAACATATAGCCATTCTGTAAATCATTAATAAAATTAATAGTAGATAATGAAATGATTAATTAGACGTATAATTAGCCTCTACAACTAACAATAAATGACATTTAAGTGCTAAAATTATTAAACATAACAGAACTATAAATATATATTTATATATATAAAAAATATATATATTTTCTACATTGTACCATACAAACATTTTCTAATTTTCGTGCTAAAATAAGAACTTAAATAAAAATAAAGCTAAAAAAAAAAGCATATTCAAAAGTACAGCGCGAAATTACTAAAATAAGTATGAAAACCGAAAATATAAAACTGAAAGCTAGTATTAATAAACATAAAACTATATATGCTATAATACTAAAATAACACTGTGTGACAACTAGCCCCGGTGAGATTCAGCATTGATTTCTGGAAGAACACAGCAGTCTTCTTTGAGAGGCCGGTTTTACATCACAGTGATTCGTGCGTCAGTGACAGGAAGTGGACGTTCTGACAGGAAGTGCTCTCTCATTGTGATGGAGGGATGATGGGAAGGCGGGATGCTTTGACCTAAATTCACACTCGTGTCGCAGGGAAAGGTGCCACTTCCGGTTTTCTCTCACATCTGCTCATTACAGAGCATTCAACAACACCATCATTTACTTACATTCACTTCTTCTCTTTCATCTCAGAGCTCTTCTGTCTCTCATCCTCTGTCTTTATCTCTCTCTCCCTGTCTTCTTCATGTTTTCTAGTTAGTGTTTCTTCTGCTCTTCTTTCACAGTCGCAAATAGTAGATGAACAACAACAAATTAGCACTAGATTTTCCTTTGAGAAGTACAAGTAATCCTATATTTGGTCACTTTATGATTGACAGCTGTCTTATCAGTGTAAGTCAATGGGAGATTTTAAAATGTAACATATTTACAATTGTCTTTCTTTTTTTTATAAATATAATTTCATTTGTAGGTGTGCTTTTTAATACATTTATTTGTATTTATTTATTTAAAGTTGATCATAAGTATATTTATCACAGTAAATAAATAGCACACAGCTGAGATTGTTTATAAATAAAATTTAAATAAATCAGATAAACAAGCAAAAAAAACTAAACAAATAACACAGCTGCAGCAGATATTGTTTATAAATAAAATGAATACAAGTATATTATATGACAATAAATAAATAGCACAAAGCTGCATTTTTTTTTATAAATAAAATGAAAATAAATCAGATAAAAAACAAACTAAATAAATAAATAGCACACCTACAGCTGAGATTGTTTATAAATAAAACGAATATAAATCAAATAAATGAACAAAAAAAAACCTAAAATTAAATAAATAACATAGCTGCAGCTGATATTGTTTATAAATAAAGTGAATAAAAATATATTACATAAATAAATAGCACACCTACAAAGGTTTTTATACATAAAATGAATACAAATTAATTAAATAACAACAAATCAATTAATAAATAACACACCTATAGCTGAGATACTTTTTAAATATAAATATAGCTTAGACTGTAGGCATACTATCTATTTTATTTAATTTATTTTTATTTATTAATATAATTTCAGCTGTAGGATTTGTGCTATTTGAGGACAGTAGGTGTATATAAAATATAAATATATATTATAAACGTGAATTCATGCATTTATTTCCACATATAATAACCCCTGGATATATCCAGACATAAATGCTGTTTTGTGAAGGTTTTGTCGCTAGTAAGTGAACAGCTAATTCCCAGCCAGTCCTGCGAGAGGAACAGAAGGTTGGGGAAGTGACTCAGCGGCTGGCGGGTCATTTAGACCCATTAAACCCCCCCTCCAGCAGATCCAGGCCTGCAGGCGTGACCCGCGGCACATACAGGGTCTCCTGGGAGCAGAAACACCCCCCGCTTCTGACCGAGCCGTCAATGAAAACTAATCCTGCATCAGCCTCGGGAAGCCAAACCTCAGCCGTGTCATCATCTTCATCAGCCTGCTTCACTTGCACTTGTGACACGGCTGCTTTAAGCTACCGTAGTAAAACTGTGCCACTGTCAACAAAACCAGAAAGGTTAAAATACAACACAAAAAAGCTGCTTCTTATCAGAATTCAGTATTGGTTACCAATGTGCAGTGAAAGGGATTTCAGCTGAAAACAATTAACTCGACTTGAAAAGCAATGCTTTCTAATGTCTACAACCACAAAAATTACCATTAATATCTCAATGTGTGACATGCATCATGGCCATACCATGTTTTTGCATGTTACTGTAGGAATACTGGATGTTGCTCAATGCATGTGCAAACAATCCATAGTATTATCATAGTAACATGTTCAAAAGCATGCTACTGATATGATGCATGTATGTACATAAAAAAGTTGTATAGTCATAGCACATGCCCTAAAACATATCACTATGATGCATGTGCAAAAAACATTACCATGGTGACATGTAGTACTATGATGCATATATATAAACCATGTTGTAATCCCATGTTTTTGGACATGTTAAGATGGCAATACATGCACATGCATGCACTACCAACGCTATGATAATAATATATATATATTTAAACATGCATCATAGTAATACCACATTTTTATGTGTTTTAAAACGTTACCATGATAATAATGTGTTTTGCACATGCATCATGCTGATACAGTGTTTTTCATTCTGGTCATGCTATGAAAATACCATGTTTTATTTTTCTTTGCATGTGCATCATGCCTTAACACCATGTTTTCATATGCACCACGGTAACACCATGTTTTGTGTTCATTCGTCAGTGTAATACCACGTTTTTGTACATGCATTATGATCTGTTTTGGACAGATACCTTGAATCAGGGTAATACCATGGTATATTCAAAAATGCCATGCTTTTATCGTCACTGTAACACAGCACACCTACAGTAACTGTAGTAAGGGAAATGCAATGAATAATAATGTATTATTATACATTAGGATGATGCGGTTTGGATGCTATTGGCGGAGAGAGAGAGAGAGAGAGAGACAGAGAGAGAGAGAGACTGTGTGTGTGAGAGAGAGAGGATCAGAGCGTCTGTACGGCCACAGACAAGCGTCACACCGACACACATCCGTCGCGCTTTACGGTGAAACGCTGAATCGCTCGACACAGGCCTGCGTCCGCCACCGTAAACCGACACACATAGCGGATAGTTCGCGTCTCATATGAGACACACGAGCAGACAAACCCTCCCATAGGAAACCGACGAGTGCTTAATGACAGCGACCGAGCGACTGGCCAGCAAGAAAACCGAGGAAAATCCAGGAATAACGCCGGACTCCGGGACGACTTTGTGTTCATTCCCAGGTAACGCGTGCTCGCCTTTCATTAACGTGCGCGTGATTGTCAGTGATGGGTTTTAGAGATCGTTTCATGCATTGGCACAGGACTACATTGATTTATTCCCTGTATAACGTTATATAGTGCTATAATAGTACAGTATATAATGTGTATCCAATAACAGGGTGTCGTAGGATACAGAAACAGACATCACACCCCACAGTAAACCCGTCGGGCGGGTGCACAGGTGCAGCTCTCGTGGATTTAAAGGGATTCGCAAACCACAGATCGTATTCAACCTCTTAAGGACATTATATATTCTTGTACTTAAACAATTAGTCCGGGTAGTAGGCAAAAAAATGACGTGGATAAAGATTTAAGCGTCTCTGATTGATGCATTGTTGAAATAACAGAAATTATGTTGGTCTTAAAGGGACAGATCACCTAAAAATGCTAATTTAGTCCGTGTTTACTCACCCTTACGATGTTAAAACATCGTGAATTTACTGTATTTAATGACGCAAAAACAAATTTAGCCCAATATCATTGGCAATCTGTTTCATACAATGCAAGTGGATGGGGACTAAACCCGATGAGGGTAAAAAAAAAAAAATATAACTTTATAAATTATAATAATATCCTTCTGCCCTTTCGGAATAGTTTTGTGTGAGGAACTGCCATAATTCTCAATTATTCTGTAAATTAGATTTGTAATTTTTGGTGTACTGTTCCTTTAACGTGTGCGCCTTGGGAATTGTGGGGTCAGATATGTTTCCAAATAGCTTATGGGTAACACAAGAGGTCCCTAGTGGGGGATATTTGAATAATTAGTTGTGGTGATGGTAGGAACTCTTAATCTGACATTTTTAAAATCGTTCTGACATTTTGTGCAGCAGCATTGAGGAGAGAGGCTACAGAAATGCTTTTGACTTTAAACACTGTATAATTGAGTTTAGATGCATTGGACATGATTTCAGAAAATTAAATCCCATTGTGTCTTTTTCTCAATATGAGAGCATCTTACAAACACGTTTACTAGTTCTAATATAAGTGCAATGTACATCAAATCAACAACAGCACAGTGAAGCTTCCTGAAAAGCGTAAAAATGCTGAAACACCGATGCAAAGACATGATTATGATGTTCCAGACTCTGGTAATGCTGTACATGGGATTGTAACTGCATTCTTGATGAGGCTGTGACATCATAATGGAGCTGGATGGTGTCCGTGGCAACTGTAGAATTGTTTATGTCCTTGGTAACTGTTCCGTCAATTGAGTTAATCAATGCTTCCTCACGGACTCACGTGCACTTCTGAAAGCATTAGGTCACGTTTGCAGGATTGAAAGCTTTGGGGGTTAAACTGAGGCTGGGTTTTCTTGACCTTTGCACACACACGTTCAGGACGACCAGCCATCGTCAGTTCATTAAATTGGCCTGAACGGCAATCGTTAGCGCATTAGTATTCACACATTAGCACCAGTCAACAACCACTTCCCTATAGTCAACCATTTAGCATGCAATAATATAAGAAAAGTGTACATTAGAAAGACGATATATGCATGTTATGGGGCTCTTTTATTATTGCCTTTACCCCTCGCATATTTTAGTAATCATCCTAAATTAGTTATCATTCGAAAGCTGAAACTTGAAAAATTCATCCTGTGAAAACTGAAATTGGACATTGGACCCTGTTGCATTTTGTAACTTATTTTTTATGTCGGCAAAAATTTTATAAAAGAAACATGCGAGCGGAATCGGACATTGTTTTACCATACTTTAAATCCTTTCAGCAGGCTCCTCCTCTTAGTGGGGATTTTTTCATACAATTTTTTACTAGTGGATAAATCTACTACAATATTTTATCATTGAAATCTTTTCTAATCTTGACAAATCACATATTATTGGAAAGGTCTGAGTCTCAAGGTTCCGTATACGGTGACTATTTTAGTAATATTTTGACATATCTATGCATTTGTGACGAATTGCATTAAAAAAAAATCTAGTTTGGCTATCAACTAGTGGCTATTTTTGGTATAGCACCTAAACAACATCTTATAGGTATCTCCACTTTTTTGTAATATCAACTTCAAATTTGGAACATATCTTTAAACATGGCTTTGATTTGATGACTATTTAAGCAGTTTTTTTTAGTATTGTATGTTTCCTTTAAAGTAAACATAAACTTATGTAACTTTTTTTTACACTTTCATATTTTGCTATATTTTTCAGCAATAACTTGCTGATTATTTTCTTTAAACATACTGCAATTAAGTTAATAAGATCTTCTGAGAGATTGGTTGCCAGGATTTTCGGTTGTGTGCATTAATATTATAAATTGTACATCATAAAGACATTATTTGTTAATACTATTTTTTATAATTTTCAAAATACTAAGAAAATGTTTTTCAACATTTATATATGCATACAGAATATTCACAATATATTCACAACCATTTTACCGGCTACATACAATTAAGTTAAATTTAGTAATGTGTGTATTGTCAAAAGGTCAGTTTTTTTAAGCTGTACTTTCTTTTTATGTGTGTTTTTTTGTAAAACCATAGTGGACACTTCCAGAGAATGGATTCTAGGTTTAGAAAATCTGTGTGATTTCCGAGTAGCTGCCTAATCTTATTTTAGGCCTTAAGCCACAGGACAGTTAACTCAGGAATGTCCTGCATTGACGGCGTCAGACTTACTGTCCTCTCGTCTTTTGGGTTGTGCTTTTAAAATGCAGAAGGAGATAGATCACGTGTGTGTGTGTGTGTGTGTGTGTGTGTGTGTGTGTGTGTGTGTGTGTGAAAGAATGTTGTTGCATTTTGGGGGGGTGAACAACCACAGATGATGCACAGAGTCACGACGCAAATGTTCAGACAAACAATCATCTATTTAAACATTGCATTTCATGCAAAAACGGCCAATTTAACAACCTCTTCATAATCTAATTTTTCTTGTTAGATTGTGCTTCGGATTGAATTGCAGTGTTAATGCCGAGCTGGCTAGTTTATGGTATTGTATTTAGGTGTTGATCACTCTTACCGGTTTTGTTCAAATGTGCTAATCCTTTTCAGGAGTACCTGTCATGTGCTGCTGGTGTTCAGAGTGTTTTAAGCATGTTACTGCAAAGTAACTAATATCCGAGAAGTTGCTAGGTCATTATTGTGCAGTTGCTGAGGTCTTCTGGATGGTTTCTGAGGTCTTGCTATAGCGGTGTTTTTTATACACTAATTGTATGCATCTGTCAAACATAGATCTCTCTAGTATGTAGTTGACTTTACTCTGAGATCCAGAACGTAACTTCCCAGGACAGTTTTCATCTGCTGTCACCCAACACCTCGTTCCAGCAGGTGATGCAGTACAGAAGTGTTTGATTGCACTGTACTCATTAGATTAGAATCTCCTGTCATGTCCGTTTCATGTTTTCGGTCGAGTAGGTGCTCATGAGATTGTCTCATTGTTTCCTGTATGTTGTCATAACAGTAAGCTGAAGTTACCACGCATGAGAGCCATTTAGCTGTTAATGATAACGAATGGATAGGATGAGCTGCTGTCTGCCCTACACAGATCATGTTACCTCATATTTAATTTAAACGCCCCACCGATGGAGCCTATTTATAGCATCTGCCACCACAGTCCACTGGTGGGGCGTCCCAGAGCTGTAAACCACTGATCTCAGACCAGTTTGGGGTTTTATGTGTTTTATGTGTGCTGAAGTAAGATCAGTAATTTGTCAAATGTAATTATACCTTTAAATGCTTAATAAAATGTGTTTATTACATCGAAGAAGGGGCGAGTCATATCTTGTGAGTGAAAACAAAGAACACCCTAGCAACTACCCAGAAGACCTTAGCAACACATTTGCAGAAAACGCTAGCAACCAGCTACGATGGCACCTTTTTAGTATCCACATAGAAAACAACCCAGATAACGTTACACACCATTTAGCAACCAGATAGCAATGCCCTTAGCAACCACTATACAACAGCCTAGCAATCACATAGCAACATGCTGAGAACCACTCAGTACACCCTAGCAACACTTTTAACACTAAACAAAGTTGCAGCCTCCCAGAAAACCCTAGCAACCCACCGAAACATATTTGTAGTCGCATAGCAACATTTTAAAAACGTCTGAGTATCCACATAGGAAAGTCTTAGAAGACCCTAGCAACCACTCAGCAGCACCCTAAAATTATCCAAACACTTTAACAACTGCATAACTAGTCTGCAGTCTCTCAGGAAACCCTAGCAACGCACCTGGCAACCACCCTATAACATCCCTGCAGCCACAAAGAGAGGTTTACAGCGGTAACCAAGGAAACGCCTTAAGCTCCACCTGCTGCGGTGTTCACAAGCGCTTTGTTTACAGCGGTAACCAAGGAAACGCCTTAAGCTCCACCTGCTGCTGTGTTCACAAGCGCTTTGTTTACAGCGGTAACCAAGGAAACGCCTTAAAATCCACCTGCTGCGGTGTTCACAAGCGCTTTGTTTACAGCGGTAACCAAGGAAACGCCTTAAAATCCACCTGCTGCGGTGTTCACAAGCGCTTTGTTTACAGCGGTAACCAAGGAAACGCCTTAAGCTCCACCTGCTGCTGTGTTCACAAGCGCTTTGTTTACAGCGGTAACCAAGGAAACGTCTTAAGCTCCACCTGCTGCGGTGTTCACAAGCGCTTTGTTTACAGCGGTAACCAAGGAAACGCCTTAAGCTCCACCTGCTGCTGTGTTCACAAGCGCTTTGTTTACAGCGGTAACCAAGGAAACGCCTTAAGCTCCATCTGCCGCGGTGTTCACAAGCGCTTTGTTTACAGCGGTAACCAAGGAAACGCCTTAAGCTCCACCTGCTGCTGTGTTCACAAGCGCTTTGTTTACAGCGGTAACCAAGGAAACGCCTTAAGCTCCACCTGCTGCGGTGTTCACAAGCGCTTTGTTTACAGCGGTAACCAAGGAAACGCCTTAAGCTGAAAGACAGTGAATCTTTACCAAGGGGCAAGGAACTCGACCGGAAGTTGAAGTCGGGTGGGGGCTGCCATCTTTTAGCAGAACTTCACTTGCGTTAGCATTCCCATTGACTCCCAATCATTTTGGCGTCACTTTGACAGCGAATAACTTTACATCTGAGGCGTTTAAAGACTCCGTTTGTCCATTATTTATTTCTAAAGATACACGACAATGTATAAAGGTCTCCATTACCTTCTATGTTACATTATGGCCCCGTATAAACAGTTTTTGTAAAAAATAGGCTAACGATTGCGTCATAACCACTCGGCTCTCTGTCGCATTACCGTACAGACAGGAGGAGAAGCTCGCAGGAAATTAACTTAATATGGCGTACTGGCGTTACATTTTAAAATACTATACAAAATAATTAATCAGAATACTTACTCCTGCTCACTCACGACAAAGAACTCCCCGCTCAAGCTCGCCGTCTCTGCAAGATTAACGATGGCAGTTTGCACGCACAGCTACTAGAAGATTTACATCTGTCAGACAGGTTGCTGACGTCGTCAAGCTTCGTTTGAGTCTGCGCGGCAGAAACGGAAGTGCTAAAAAACGCTAAAACTGGGCTTCATTTGTCTCAATTGAGTTCCAATGGGGTCGCTGTGTCCATTTCTTTTACTGTCTATGATCTTTACACCCCTACTAATAGTTGTAGTGTTTTTAGTGTTGATTCTGGAGTTTGTTGGTCTTCAGTAATAGTGAACCTGAAGTCTTTATGCTGTTGCCATAATCTCTTGTCTGTATGTGTGATGTTTGAAGCATCATCTGTACGACTGTTGGCCTGTGTGCATGTTTGTACCCCCCACACAGGCTGTGCCGGGCCGTCCCATGCAGATGCACAAATGCACCATTCATGCCCTGATAAGATTCACAGGACAGCTGTGCTCTGGGCCCAGCGATGACCTTGAAGTGGGCAGAACCAGCAGGTGTTATGGGTCCAGTTATCACCCGAGAACCAATACAGTGCTGAGCTGGAGACAGACTGAATGTTTGCAGTCAACGCCCTGCAGTGTCTGCTTCTAGATTCGATAAAAGACACTGTTTGCGTCCTGTTTGTTCTCAAAACTAAAGAGCTGCACTGCTGCCTATAGGTTACTGTTAAGCTCATTCTGATTTTAAGCTAACAGCTAGCCAATAAACAAAGCAAGGCACCTTTTTAGAATTGGCACAAAGTTGTTTAAAAATGAAAGGTGGACAAGAATCACAAATGGTTAATCTTTAATTACATTGAACTTATGGGTTCAGGTATATATTTAAAATAAAATATACATTTGTTTCAATATGTATCTATTTTAATTATATTCAAAATAAGTATTTTTCATTGACATTTATATATTTATGTAAATTTGGGTTTTTAATTCCATTTACAAACTGATAAATGTTAAATCTGAGATACCGTAATTAATATAAAATTATATCCAAGTGTTTATAAATAACTATACACACAAAATTATATTTCTTTATATATATATATATTTGTTATATATGTCATATATATTTTTTTTCCACTAGGGCCATTTAAAAAAAAAAAAGAAATGTCTGATGCATGGCTGATTGGTATAAAGTTGTAAAACAATGAATGTGTTTCATTTGTACATAATCAGTACAGGGGAGGAAGCTTTGTTGCTGTAATGCATGCTCAGAATAGCTGACCTGGGGTCAGGTCCTTGTGTAAACACCATTTAATTAAATTCAGTGTTTGTGTGTGCTTTAAAGCATTACATTTTCCATGTTGCCTAGCTATTTTCTGTCTCCCACTGTGCCAAAGATCTGTTTTGTACCCTGTTTGCACCTTGAACTGGTGCAGATTTAAAAAGCATTTAATTTAGGCCCATCCATGACTCTGAATCCTAAATACAGCTCTCAGGAGATTTTTACACCACTTCTAATGGCTTTAAATAAGAGTAGTTTTGTCAGAGATGTCTGTCAGTGTGCATTAACAGAGCACACTACACACAAACACTGCTCTTTTAAACTCTCTTCTGTCTGAAAGGTAAACAGCTATATAAATACTGTTCAGTTTCTTGCACAGACTGATCGTTTTGTGTCTTTACACATCAATGTATTGCCATAAGCCACAGGGTTTAATTTGGTTTTGTTTGTGTATATATATATATTTTTTTTTACTTTTATTGTATGTTTTAGCTGTGATCCCCATCCACTTCCAATATAAGACCGATGGACTGCAATGGTTTAAGTTAAAAATCCTGGTTTGTGTTCTAATGAAGAAACCAAGTCATCTACATCTTGGATGCCCTGGGGGTAAGCAGATAAACATCTAATACATTTTTTAGGTGAACTATCAGTTAACCGGGTGCTAATCATTCTATTATGATTCAATTTAGACCAATCAACATTTTTTATGCAACTGACTTCAAAAAGTTATGACTGATCTTGCAGAAAAAATTAATGACTGAATTTTAAGACTGGTCCAAGTTCAATCAGAACACTTCAGGAACCAATAAAAATGCAAATCAGTTGATGAGCAAAACTATTTGATCAATCATATCTAATCTTTTTGGTGGGAAAACCAAACTGAAGTCAAACAAACTCTAGTCTACAACAAAAATCCATCATGACGGACTCATTTTGTGATTTTGCCAAGAGACTTGTTAAGCTAGTGGAAACCTAACCGTGTTAACATCATTACCAGATCGACGACACTGAGAAAAGAAAACTGGGTTGTACGTGAGATCAGGGTGGAGGTGGATTGGAGAATTGTTTCTAGGCTCCATCTCAATGGTGCGGCAGCTTCAGCACGCTACACAGGAGATGGATTTATTAGCCCTGCGGTTGGCATGACAACAATGCCTGTGGATGGAATAGAAGATTGTTGCTAAATTGTTCCATCTGTTCCAATTTCCAGCTGTAGAATGGATAGAATGGAGTTTGCCCTGCATGGGATTTGTGCTCTATTATCTGATAAAAGAACGTAGATGAAGACAAATCCTGGATAGATTCTTCTAGATGAAGCCATGTTATCATATCAAGCCAGTAAGTGTATCAGATGGAGGGACGATTGGCTTTCTTATGTGCAATCAAACATAAAATCTACAGTTTATCACTAAAGTTGTTTATCACACCAATTATTTGCATTTGTCTAACGCCGTGTCCCATTTAAATCAATGGTGGCATCTTTTATTGAATATTTAAATATTATAAATCAATTATTCCAGGCTATCATTTAAATGTTTTATTTAATTTTAATGTTATCAGTATGAAACACTTTCAGTAAACACTATCATTGCAATAGCAGTTTTCACTTCTGTTTCTGTCCTTTTTGCTATGTGCCAGCCATGTGCTTTTGTAGTGACAGATAAAGTTAGTCATACTCTAGAATATTCTTCTTAGGTGTGAGCAAATTATATATAGACTTAATAAAATTGTAAATGTAAAGTTTGACCCAGACATTTCTTGATGGGTTTCACCTTTTAAAGCATCACAACATCATAATTTAGCTCTAATTAGTGGGCAAACTGAATCATATGAGATCACTTTTTTCTGTTTTGTTGATGCATATATTTGCGATGCGGCAACAGCAGATGGTGATGTTTATCTGTGATGTTTTTAGCTCTGATTTAGTGTCGAGATCTAACCGATCTCACCTGCTGCTGTGAACGCACAAGCTCGTGCTTCTGTATGGCTGTTTGCATTAACTGTCTCACGCTGCAGAAATCTTTCAGCCCACAGAAAACCCATCTGGGGTGAAGTATCTCAGAAACAAATCATACCGAGGGTTTGGCGACCCACCTTGTTGGCTTTCCAATGCTAGAGTGTAATTTATCGACTTTTATCCCAGCTTAGGATTTATTTCAAAGTTTTTGGCTGTTCCTCTCAGATTGTATTTGTGTAGCATTTGAAGCATGTGTTTGTCTTCCAAAGACTTCAACAAACGCACCATTTCGAGCCAAGTTATGTCGCTCTGCGTCTTTGGCATAGAGAATGTGGAGGCTAAGACTAATTTTAAATTAAAGTCATGTTTGTGCAAAGACTAATGGGGAAAATGCACCTCAGACGTGTAATGTTACTTGATGCAGGGTTGCAGCAAGGACACTAAAGGTGATAAAGTTAAGTTTGAATGTAAATGTTCAGAGGTTCATCTAGACACTGGATTAACAGACAGTTTATTTAACCTATGGTTATGTTAGGTTAGGTTATGCTTCACAACATAATTCGAGACATAAAAGTCCTGCAAGACGGTATAGAAAACACGTGTGACTATTTGGAGTGGTCTGATCTGGGATCGTTTTTAAACCCCAGCACCCGTCGGTTGAGGGTTGATTTAGAATCGGTGAGAAACCCCGTCACTGAGTAATCACAGAGGAGCAGATGTGTCGAGGTCATCTTGCTTCCTTATCTGACTTTTTCCACTGTCCTTCCATCAGTTTTGGCAATGGAAATTCAGTGCTTTAGAAGTGGTTCTGAAATTCACCCTGGGACACAATGGTCCTAATTCAGTTGGCAGCTTTCTTTTGTTTTGCAGCTTGCCTGAAAAAACGCAGATAAGGCAGTTCTCGCAGTGCTAGCATGAGCCTGCCACCCAACCTTCATCAGCACTGCATTTATTTTTTTGTATGATTTACTGACGGAGGAAACGAGTACATTTTTTTAATGTTTCAGATAAAATCATTGATGAAATGTTTGTGGTAGTGAAAAGAGACATGCAAAAGTTCGTTTTAGTGTAATTTGTGGTTGTTGCACGTGCTCCGGTCATCCTATTAGCATGCCAAAAAATGTTGCAATGTTTAATGGGTGCTTAACGCAGACCAAAAATTGCCGCTTTGAAAGATTCCTCCATTTTTGCATGCCCTGATCTTTTTTTCCCCCTCACTTTGTTTTGCTTTTTCGTTCCTCCCTCCCTCTTTTTATTTCTCTCTTCTTCAAGGTACTCCCTCTTTCCTCCTTTCTGTCTCTTTGGCATTCATTCACTCTCTGTGTGTTTGCCAGAGGGAGGTTCACTTCATAGTCTTGGCAGCAATTTGTGTAATAAACTCCACACTAACGCTAGCTCATAAACAAATAAACCCAGGCACTCTGCGACGTAATTTCATCAAATCCACCCCCGTGCTCTCTTTGCTCCCCTCCCAAGCCAGCAAAGCAGTCCCTCTGTGTGAAAGGCTCCCAGTCTCTCTAAACTCTCTTCTGGTGTCTCCCATAATTCTGTGTTTGTGTCTGTGATTCCACTCTCGTGTCATGACATCATTCTGAAAGCTTACTGCTCTCGGAGGACAAAAACAGATGGTTGAACTTTTAGCGGTAAAGGAAACAAATGCCTCCTTGGAGCCTTGTTAGCTTTGGGTATTAAGTTATAGAGGACAGGTAAGGATATAACCCATTATAAATGGTTACTAACCATTACTATGCTGACTATTGTGGTATACGTCGACACATTTCTTGCCAGCTACTAATCAACTTCTCCCATTTGATCCTAGGGTTTGTGCTTGCATCCATTCTGAAGAAAACCATGAAATCCTCTACTTACAGCACCTGAAACAGATGTCAAGACAGTGATCAACACATGATGGAAGAGCCATACAAAGATTCTGTAGCCGTAGACATGGCAAACTCTCAGGAAGAGGCCTGCAATGGTGGAGCCACTGCCACTGATGCAGTTGGGAAACTCGAAGGGGACGCCACTTCAATTATTCCAACTGAGACGTGGAATGTCAGCTCCCCAACTATCACAAAGCGATCCCTGTCACCCCTGCTAGCGATACAAGCCACCCCGGTGGTGACCCCAGCTGCTGAGTCTCCCAATGGTGTTGCCCTGAAGGTTGCTACAACTGTACTTCAGCCAATATGCTTGGGGGAGAGTCCAGTGGTGTTGCCAATCCTTGCTGGCCCAGCTGCCCCGCAAGTTGGACAATCAGGGACTACTTCATATCTGATGACTAGTCAGGGTCCTGTGTCCCTACCTCTGGTCTTGGAACAACAAGTCCTCCAACACTTGAATCCTCAGTTGCTTCAACAATCAGCAACTTGTCCTGCCTTGCCACTACAGAACGGCATCCAGTGCCAGAACCCTTCTCTTGCTCTCGGAGCACCTCCAATCCTGGACCAGAAAGGCACAAGTCCAGTGTTTGATACTAGTCTACTGACTCTTCATCAGAACCCTAACCTTGCAGCAATCTTGCAGGACCTCTTCCCTGGCCAAGGAAACTCTTCTCCAACTTGTCACCTAGCATCTTCTCCGCAGGTCGACCTTGCCTCTGCATTTCTTCCTCCTTCGCCTCTCTCGCAGCCCTACAGCTCTCCACTAGCCTCTCTTGTGCCACCAGCCACCTTGCTAGTCCCTTACCCTGTTGTAATCCCACTTCCAATGCCTCTTCCAATCCCAGTGCCAATCCCTGTCCCGGTCTCCATGTGCAAGAACTCCAAGATAGATGTAGACTGTCCTAAACCCACTTGTACTTCTAGCAAAAGCACCCAGACTTCACTTAGTGACGTCTCCCCTCAATTGACATTTACCAGCAAGGAAATGGTAGTAGTCCAACAGTCTCCTCGCTATTGCTCATCCCCAGTAGTGACAGACGGAGAAGTGCTGGATTTATCCATAAGGACACCTCAACCTTCAATGCATGTTGATGTGCCACAAGGGATCCAGCCATTTCAGCAGGACAGTGTCCTGGATTTGTCTATACCTAGTACAAGAAAGAAATGCATCAAGACTTGTAGCATGTATGGGCCATTGGCTCCGGAGCGGGAGAGAGTGTGCCACATGGGGGACAATGTTAGCAGTGGGCCTTTGGCTCTTGGGGTTCTACGGCCAGTAGACTGCACACCAAAACTAGACACCAAGCTGCTAAGTGGTTTAGCATCTCTAGAGTTCAGCAGACAGCACAAGTGGGTGGTAGACAGCGGTCATGGCAGCGTAGTGTCTGGGGCGGTACATGACTCTGCACTCACCGGAAGCGGCAACATTGAGATCGTCAGCACATCGCAGACAGCCAAAGTCATTGTGTCGGTCAAAGATGCCATGCCTGCCATTTTCTGCAGCAAGCTAAAAGGATTGTCAGGCGTTTCTACAAAGAACTTTTCCATTAAACGTGATGCCAGTCAGGGGGGCTTCACAACACTACCCAGGGTCCCGGGGGATCAGCGAGGAGAATCCAGTGACCCGCTCAAAAAGATCTCTAAAAACAGAGGCATCAAACTGAAGAAAGTAAGCTCCCAGGAGATTCATATACTACCAATAAAGAAGCAGCGACTGACGGCGTTTCTACCCAGAAAATAACTCATGCTCTTGCTTTCAGAGGGAGAAGGGAAAGCCAAGGTCTTAAGCAAAGGAACCGCTTCTGAGATGGTTTGAGAAATTTAACCAGGGTATGATGATGATGATGCTAAATGCATAAAAAGCCCTAAAGCTTTTTTTTCCAAGCTGTCCAAATGATTTAGCCCGATGCTGGCTTCCTCTGGTCTGACGGTTGGCATTTGATCCATTCATTATAAAGCAATCAGACGAAGTCAACAGGAAAACGCTCCAAATAAAAGAACCAATCTGAACTGGCTCAAATGCACTACTACTGATATTCTTTAGCATGTTCAGCATGAATGCCAGAATTGGCTCCCTATGCATTTTGATTCTTGGTCACACATCCTCATGAATGATTCATCAAGCGTAATCTGCATCGTCATTAATATGCATGAGATCTGTTTTGAAACCTGGCCAGCTGTCAGTGAGAAACACAACGTGCAGCACTGACAGATTCTCCTCTCGCTAATATGCTTTTGCCAAATTCTTGTTCTCCTCGCGCTGTTTACACTTGGAGTGCAAGACGTTTCCCATTCTTGGTCCTAATGAACTGTAGAAGGGAACAGTGACCTTTTGCTTCCCTAATCACTGTATTAATCAGTGGGGCACTGGAGCGGAGCGTCCTCTTTGAAGAACACGAGGGGTAAGCAGTTAGCATGGCAGCCTGATAATCACTTGGCAAAGCCCAGACCTCGGTTTCATTAAGTCTGATGATTGGAGGAAATGGTTGTCAGTAGCAACAAAGCATATTTTTCATCATCCTCCCTTTGGGGGGCAAAAAGCCTCTCTCCACCCACATACCCCAAACTAAATTAAAACTAAATAATCATCAGGGGTTTGTCCCCAACGACAAAAAATCTGAGTGAAATGGTTCATTAATACTGTTTTTATGGCCGTGGGTTCAACTCAAGTGTCATTTCTTAGATTATTGCCATCCAGCTGTGTGAACACACAAGAGAGTTACACTTGCAGCAGTGTACAGATTTTATAATGATGATCCTAATACACCTTCAGTGTTTTAGATGAGCAATTGGCGACAATGGACGTAACCTCTATCCCTCAGCAAGCATTAAGAACTTTTTCCCTTCACAGTTGAACCTGTTTTTTATCTATACATGTTACTCGTATTGTGCGACGTGCGTCAATGTGTTATTCCCTGGTTTTTGTAATCCTTCATGAAAATAAAAAGCCTTGTAGGTGATTTCAGCAAGACTGCACAAGCAGTTGGCTAATATCAAGGCTACTTTTGTGGTTAATGCACTCTTTATAAAATCTTGCAATAGGTAATGCAACAATTTAATGCCAAGTAACATTACAGGAAGAGAGGGTATGGCAATATTAACAAATAATGATAGGATTGAAAGTGTTACTATTTGAATATGTAGAGACGCTCTTGATGGTGTACTTGAGCTTTAGTCCCAATCAAAACGCATCTTCATAAGTGTGTGCTGGTGACATTTACAATCCACAGCAAACTCCCCTTTAGTTTTGGATGAATTCCACCGCTTTTCATGATCAAATACATTTCTGAACGATAAAATCAATCCTGTTGCATTTCATACTTTATATGCAAGTTCATCCCAAACCTCAACATCATCTCGAGGTCAAACTAGCAGCTTTGAACGTTTGAGCTTGAGGCAAGGCCAAACTGAAATCACTCTCATTTGCTTTTGTGTAACATTTAATATTTTGTTTTTATGAAGATGGATCGGCTGAGATGAGAATATAATCGAAATGAGATTCTAGACACACCATCAGAAGTGTGAAAGTCAAGAAAAAATTAAAGTCAGGCAGGATTAATTTGACATGTCCGTTGAAGAAACGTGCCGTCTCGTGTTTGCGTGTGTGTTTATTGGAAGTCCTGCAGAAGGAATCTCCTACAGTTCACATTCAGAAAAGGTTTTCATGTAGAACTCTTTCTTCAAATATTATCTTGACGGTTTCCTGTTTCCACAGGACGCTCAAGTATCAGATTTGATGAACTGCTGTGCAACTCGACTTGTTTTTTCATGTCAGAACTGAAGTGTTTTTAACTTAAAAAATCTTTCCTCTGTTTTTTTTTTCTTGTTTACCTCCGATCTACAAAAAAAAAAAAAAATCAAAGCATGAAAACCAGATGAATAAACCATGACTGTTTCTATGATGTGAATTAATGTCAGACGACCCTCGAACTCTTTTATAGATATTAAAATTTTAAGTATTGATTTTTTGTTTTTTTAAACAACGAAGAGCTTTTGTAAACAACTGAATGTGTAACAGAATGAAATGAAGAGTCTGGTGATCTTTTAAATTATTTATTTATTATTTGTATCGTTGAAAACGTGTATGTGACGAATGCATTACCTATAATTTTCACGATTAAAAATGTCTCCGGTTATCCAGATTCGAAGTGTGTGTGTGTGTGTGTGTGTTTTCATAACAAGGATTGTTGAATCTATATGGCACAACTTTACGAATACATCTTTTTATTACAAAAAGGTCGACAAAAGAACTGAAGAGTCTAAACGATCACATTCACGGCTAACTTGAAATGCTACCTTATAAAAGATGGACAAAATCCTGAGAGGTCTCAAAGTAAAGCAAGGCAGTTTAACACAGCGGTTCAGAAGTGAATAAAGAGCGCTGGAAGGCAGTACAAGGTATATTAAACCACACATCCCAAATAAACAGCCCCCTGTAACGTCCCACCTCCATATACAACATGTTTAGCTTAAAATATTTCTTCTCTACAAAATTGTACATTCCTGTTGCTGAGTTTTATATTTATAACTTCGAGCTGGAAGGTGATGGAAAACACTATTTTAGTGATTCTTCTACTGAGACGCTTTATTGAAATGAACCAGTTTTGACGGCTTTTCGAGTTCTTGAGTGACAAACGTGTTCATTTCTCCACGGCACGCTGTGTTTCTGTCTCTTGAATACTGTTCTGAAGCTGCTGGTGATCTCTAACGTCTAACCCTGACTTCCCAACATTCCCGAGATAAGAGTTTCTGTAACAAAGACCAAGCCAACTCAAACAGCGTTATCTCGAAAGCATTGGGTCATTGCGAACGCTCGATACTCCTGACACTCGAGACTAAACTATGAGTTGAAGGAGAAAATACATAGAAGAAGAGCGGATAAAAAGCACACGGGAAACTATATTAGACAGTGATTTTAGTTTTTTTGAAAGCAGTGATCAAACCTACATGTATTCATTACCATTTAGGCTTAAATTTAAGATTTATGTATTTAAATTGCATTTCAATTTTATATTTCACAGTGAACGTGATTCATATTTTTCTTGTCATACATAAACGAAACCGGCCAGTTTCTGAAATAGTACTAATAATAAACAAAATGTGTTTTAAAACCAAGTTTATGTATTTTACATTTATAAGTATCTCATACATTACCTAAATGAATTTAGCTAGTCGTATTTAACCATGTTTATCCTAGATTCTAACTGATTTTAATAAATGCATTTGGAAAATAGTCAGATATAACCATGCAACGACTTTGAGAGCAAAAATCAGGCCTGTTTTTAATTTATGCATGATCGACAAATATAACGTTTATTATTATTGAAGATAAACGCTCAAATTTAATCTCCAACCATAAAAAAGGCAGTTTAACCCCTGTGCGGACCTCATTTGGGAGTCACACTCAGGGTCTTCAGGGGTCATAAGTGACCGGACACCTAAAATGTAACTTTTTTGCCCCCCAGTAAAATCAGTGGAATATATTTTTATTCAATAATATTTTTTCTTTTTTCTTTTGTATTTTGAGAAAATTTTAAGGTATTAATTCATATTTATGCAATAATTATGAAAAAATTTTCTCATAGAAAATAGTACATAATTTTTTTTTCTAATTTTTCTAAATTATTTTCGAATTAATGTTGTATTTCAGATTAAACCAGAGACTAGGCCTTTCAAATACATTTTTTTTGAAGATTTTTTAGCGCCACCTGGTCAGAGCAAAGAAAGAAAAACATGTAAGTGCATGGTGCAACCACTTATTACCAGTATAGGAATCTATAGAGAGGCTTGTGAATTCCCTTATTGTTTTTAGACATAATTGCTTACTCATATTAAGTAGTGGACTTGAATATATATTAATACATTCTAAAGAGTACTTTTTGTATATTTTTTATATTTCTTCTGTTATAAATAATGATTTCATGCATTATTTGCATTAAAGTTTTTGCATTATGATTGCAATCAAACCTGAACATATTGTTCAGTGGCACAGAGCTCCTGCAAAAAAATAAAAAATAAGAATCCTCAGAATGGTGCAAAGGACCAAGTCTGAGTTTCTAAGTGCACTGACAAACCCAAGAGGCAGCGCTTGCTTCTCATCGCTGTTTTACAGACAGCAGGTCATAGGTGTGTGCGTGTGTGCGCGCGTGTGTGTGTATGTGATTATTTAGAGTGTCATACCTTCACTGCTGTTAGATTTTCTCTGCATTATGACTGAATTATTGAATGGATTTCACATTCTCAAAACTTTGCTCTGTGTTACAGACACAGTAGTTCATAGGTGTCTATGTGTAAGTATGTGTGTGTGTGTGTGTGCATCTGTGTGTGATTGGATGTGTCAATATCACACTCTTGATGTTTTATAGTGTTATCCATTCACTGCTGTGCACTTTTTTTCAGTTTTGTGATCGATTTGTAGATTGTGTACACAAATATTCTCTGAATTGTTGTATTTTTGTCTATTTCCCATTCATTTCCTATGGACGGTCATTTTTGACCGAAGACCATGAGTGTTACTATTTTTTTTACGCCCACTTAGACTGTTCGAATCATGCCCTCAATTTTTTTGTATGTTCACACCCCAAATGCCATGAAAGTCACCGCATTTCATATCATTCCGATGAAGCTGTGATTTTTAACATTTCAAAACGTAAAATATTCCGGTCAGAAATGACCGAAGACCGCACAAGGGTTAAAGGGTTCAAAAATAATGAGGCATAATCGCGTGAAAACGAGCAGCGTGAACATTCTTCAAAACGTCTCTTTTTTGCGTTTGACGGAAGAAACAAAGTCGTACGGCTTTGGACTGTATATGATAATGATTGGCCGAACGTTTCCCCTTAGGATTGTGTAGCATGTGTTTTGTTTGACGCCAGTGAAATACACAAACGAGATTTTCGGTGGCTGGAAGTGATGTCAGAAACATCTGTGGACTAGTATGACGTCACAAAGAGGTAGAGCAATACATAACCAACATCAGACGCAGAAACGATTTCTAGGGGCGAGATAATCGTCCTGTGAAGCTGATTGATCGCAGGAGGTAAGAACCGACCGAATGCTCCTGTTTGCCGACGGCTGATCCCAGAGAGCGGCACTAATGTTCCTCAAAGTGCGCTCTGGCTGCAGATGAACGTCAGGGTGAGACGGCATGTGTGTGTGTGTGTGTGTGTTTCACTGCTTCCCCTGCTTGAGTCTCTCGATGTGGTGGCACAGTTTGAGCGCCGGTCCCAGTTTCAGCCCCATGTACTTCATCACCATGTCGCTCCTCAGTAACATCAGAGCTTTCCCGTCGATCTCCTGCAGACAGTAAGAACACGAGGTTTACAACAATTAAACTCTAAATGTGCGATGATGTCAACTCCAGTGGCGGCCAATCAGAGGCTCCGATTCACGACCTACACCTGACCCTTCAAGTGTTTATTCTTTACTTTCTTTTGAAGAATGTTAAGGACTAAATGTGATTGGACCCCCCACAAAAATACTGAGATATGCAGTCAAGTTAAACTTTGAAAAAAACAGTCTGCTGTGAAAATATATTTATATAAATATTAAAAAAAAAAAATTATTGTATTTACTGTTTTTTTATGGTAAATAAAATTATCATGTAATATTAAATATATATTTTAAATAAAAAAACCCGAAATAATATTATGCCAATTAAATTGTATAATTTTTATATTATACAGTTTATTTAAATACCTTCAAAATGCAGTAAATGCTAAGAAAATATGCAAATGTATTTATTTAAACACTTTTTAATGAATATGCAAAAGCAATATTATCAATATTAATTTAATTAGTAAATAATATTTCTAACGATTTCTGAGAAAAGCATTTTAGCATAATTAAAAAAAGGTTGCTTCAATTAGTCGGTGTGTTTATGCTTATGCATTTAGCAAACGTGACTTGCATTGCATTTAAGGTATTTTTTTATTTATTAATTCATGCATTTGCTTGGAATTGAACCCCTGACCTAGGTGTTGCTTGCACAATGCTGAACTGTTTGAGCTAGAGGAATGTTTCTGCATGATAATAGCAGCATTACTTTCACACTATTTTAATACTAGCACTAAAGAACAAAGTTAATTTAGTAACTCGAGTTACTCATGTGAGACTGTCCAGATGGGGTGTGTGTGTGTGTGTGCAGATGAACGTAAGCCTCGCCAGTCAAGTGTAAACACAGATGATGCATGTTCCCGCTCTCCCTCGCGCTGAGCTTGATTTACAGACAGATCTAAAAGCACAGAGAGCGCGTGAAGGTCACTGACGTGTTTTCTGAAGAGCTCTGCGTGTGGAGCCAGTGCTGTTGGGTCCGCGTCCCGCACAAACCGCATCACTTCCTCTATAGACCAGGAGGACGGACTCCTGCCGGGGATTCTGGGAAGCTCTCGGTCCGTCGCTGTCTCGGGGCCCGTGGTAGAGCTGGCTGCTGGAGAGAGAGAGAGAGAGAGAGATGTGCTGGATCTGTAGCTAATGTGATTATGCTGATGCGGTTCCTTCATTCTCTCTCTCTCAGTCTTTGATGTTTTCTGTCTCCTGTCAGTTTTCGGAGACTTCTGTGTGAGCGTTACTGAGATGTGAAGGTCTCGTCGTACCATGAAACACAGGATTTGTTCTTCTGAAATTGAGTTCGATGCACTATAGACTGAAATCTAATGTTATTGTAACATTATATATTTTAATATTGTTCTTTTTGTTAAAATGTTGAGACTTAAATTGTTAAAATATTATATGACCATGTGTTAATATCTAATTTATATGATCCAGTGATTTAAATGTTTTTAAAAAATAAACATTTCGATACATTTACATTTAAAATGTCATGCAAATAAATATCAAATGGCTTAAGACATTTGTTTTTGAAAATATACAAATGATTTTATAGTGAATAAAGTTATTAATATTAAATGTACTCGATACCTTTCAAATTATTTTAACTAAAAAAATCTGAGCAGTATTTACCTGGTATTTAAGGCAAAAACAAAACATTAGCATGCACTGAAATATATACTAAACACTTCTAATACTTAAATATTTTAATATTAATTAATCGTTGTATGGTATGATGATTAAACAAATTACATTTTTAATTATTTCATTGTTTTTTATTTAAATTATTTTATAAATAACTAAAATATAATTTATTAAAGTATTTTATTTTATTTACAATTAAAAAGTGAAAGATTCACAACGTTTTAAACTAACGGGACTGCAGATGGAAATTAGCATTTGCTAACTCTGGTACAAAACATCTCTTCGTAAGATGAATGTATTTTGTAAAATGTCCCTGACAAATAAACTGATTAAATAAATAAAATAAATAAAAATAATAATGATAATAATAAAATGAATACTAATGACAGCTGATTTATAATTATAAGGATTTACCACAGACATTCAAAAAATTACAAAAACTTTAGATTTTGAGATTAAAATGGAAACAGGAAACATAAAAATAAAACATTCCTGTCCTGAATAAACTCAGTGATGTCTGCAGAGACTCACCCTCCACTCGTCTGTGTGTCTGTGGGGAGGGGTTTGACACCCGTCTCCGGAGGGGCGGCCCGTTTCCATGGTAATACGGGTTGTTGGGCATTGATTGGTACTCTGAGGTGCTTCTCAAGGTCTGTGGGCGGGGTGTCATGGAATTGGAGGCGGAGTTCATGAAGCGCTGCTCCTTCAGTAATCCGCTCTCCTCTGGAGGAAGAGTCTCCGCTACACACACACAAACACACATATATATATATATATATATATATATATATTCCTCTCCATAATTCAGTAGGAATACTTTCCATATTCTTTTAGAAATCACACTGAACAAAACCGTTTTATAATCTCATTAGTGAAATGAGATGAATAAATATAGCATGTTATTCATCTTGAAAGGTAGTGCTGTGAAAGCCTCTCTGTACAGACACACACCTCTGACGGGTGTGTGTCTGTGTGTGCTGTACCTTCTGACAGGTGTGTGTCTGTGTTTGTGTCTGTGTGTGCTGTACCTTCTGACGGGTGTGTGTCTGTGTTTGTGTCTGTGTGTGCTGTACCTTCTGACGGGTGTGTGTCTGTGTGTGTGTCTGTGTGTGCTGTACCTTCTGACGGGTGTGTGTCTGTGTGTGTGTCTGTGTGTGCTGTACCTTCTGACGGGTGTGTGTCTGTGTGTGTGTCTGTGTGTGTGTCTGTGTGTGCTGTACCTTCTGACGGGTGTGTGTCTGTGTGTGTGTCTGTGTGTGCTGTACCTTCTGACAGGTGTGTGTCTGTGTTTGCTGTACCTTCTGACGGGTGTGTGTCTGTGTGTGTGTCTGTGTGTGCTGTACCTTCTGACGGGTGTGTGTCTGTGTGTGTGTCTGTGTGTGTGTCTGTGTGTGCTGTACCTTCTGACGGGTGTGTGTCTGTGTGTGTGTCTGTTTGTGCTGTACCTTCTGACGGGTGTGTGTCTGTGTGTGTGTCTGTGTGTGCTGTACCTTCTGACGGGTGTGTGTCTGTGTGTGTGTCTGTGTGTGTTGTACCTTCTGACGGGTGTGTGTCTGTGTGTGTGTCTGTGTGTGTTGTACCTTCTGACGGGTGTGTGTCTGTGTGTGTGTCTGTGTGTGCTGTACCTTCTGACGGGTGTGTGTCTGTGTGTGTGTCTGTGTGTGTTGTACCTTCTGACGGGTGTGTGTCTGTGTTTGTGTCTGTGTGTGTTGTACCTTCTGACGGGTGTGTGTCTGTGTGTGTGTCTGTGTGTGCTGTACCTTCTGACGGGTGTGGTGTCTGTGTGTGTGTCTGTGTGTGTTGTACCTTCTGACGGGTGTGTGTCTGTGTGTGTGTCTGTGTGTGCTGTACCTTCTGACGGGTGTGTGTCTGTGTGTGTGTCTGTGTTTGCTGTACCTTCTGACGGGTGTGTGTCTGTGTTTGTGTCTGTGTGTGCTGTACCTTCTGACGGGTGTGTGTCTGTGTGTGTTGTACCTTCTGACGGGTGTGTGTCTGTGTGTGTGTCTGTGTGTGCTGTACCTTCTGACGGGTGTGTGTCTGTGTGTGTGTCTGTGTGTGCTGTACCTTCTGACGGGTGTGTGTCTGTGTGTGTGTCTGTGTGTGCTGTACCTTCTGACGGGTGTGTGTCTGTGTGTGTGTCTGTGTGTGCTGTACCTTCTGACGGGTGTGTGTCTGTGTGTGTGTCTGTGTGTGCTGTACCTTCTGACGGGTGTGTGTCTGTGTGTGTGTCTGTGTGTGCTGTACCTTCTGACGGGTGTGTGTCTGTGTGTGTGTCTGTGTGTGCTGTACCTTCTGACGGGTGTGTGTCTGTGTGTGTGTCTGTGTGTGCTGTACCTTCTGACGGGTGTGTGTCTGTGTGTGTGTGCTGTACCTTCTGACGGGTGTGTGTCTGTGTGTGTGTCTGTGTGTGCTGTACCTTCTGACGGGTGTGTGTCTGTGTTTGTGTCTGTGTGTGCTGTACCTTCTGACGGGTGTGTGTCTGTGTGTGTGTCTGTGTGTGTTGTACCTTCTGACGGGTGTGTGTCTGTGTTTGTGTCTGTGTGTGCTGTACCTTCTGACGGGTGTGTGTCTGTGTGTGTGTCTGTGTGTGCTGTACCTTCTGACGGGTGTGTGTCTGTGTGTGCTGTACCTTCTGACGGGTGTGTGTCTGTGTGTGTGTCTGTGTGTGCTGTACCTTCTGACGGGTGTGTGTCTGTGTGTGTGTCTGTGTGTGCTGTACCTTCTGACGGGTGTGTGTCTGTGTGTGTGTCTGTGTGTGCTGTACCTTCTGACAGGTGTGTGTCTGTGTTTGCTGTACCTTCTGACGGGTGTGTGTCTGTGTGTGTGTCTGTGTGTGCTGTACCTTCTGACGGGTGTGTGTCTGTGTGTGTGTGTCTGTGTGTGTGTCTGTGTGTGCTGTACCTTCTGACGGGTGTGTGTCTGTGTGTGTGTCTGTTTGTGCTGTACCTTCTGACGGGTGTGTGTCTGTGTGTGTGTCTGTGTGTGCTGTACCTTCTGACGGGTGTGTGTCTGTGTGTGTGTCTGTGTGTGTTGTACCTTCTGACGGGTGTGTGTCTGTGTGTGTGTCTGTGTGTGTTGTACCTTCTGACGGGTGTGTGTCTGTGTGTGTGTCTGTGTGTGCTGTACCTTCTGACGGGTGTGTGTCTGTGTGTGTGTCTGTGTGTGTTGTACCTTCTGACGGGTGTGTGTCTGTGTTTGTGTCTGTGTGTGTTGTACCTTCTGACGGGTGTGTGTCTGTGTGTGTGTCTGTGTGTGCTGTACTTCTGACGGGTGTGTGTCTGTGTGTGTGTCTGTGTGTGTTGTACCTTCTGACGGGTGTGTGTCTGTGTGTGTGTCTGTGTGTGCTGTACCTTCTGACGGGTGTGTGTCTGTGTGTGTGTCTGTGTTTGCTGTACCTTCTGACGGGTGTGTGTCTGTGTTTGTGTCTGTGTGTGCTGTACCTTCTGACGGGTGTGTGTCTGTGTGTGTGTCTGTGTGTGCTGTACCTTCTGACGGGTGTGTGTCTGTGTGTGTGTCTGTGTGTGCTGTACCTTCTGACGGGTGTGTGTCTGTGTGTGTGTCTGTGTTTGCTGTACCTTCTGACGGGTGTGTGTCTGTGTGTGTGTCTGTGTTTGCTGTACCTTCTGACGGGTGTGTGTCTGTGTTTGTGTCTGTGTGTGCTGTACCTTCTGACGGGTGTGTGTCTGTGTGTGTGTCTGTGTGTGCTGTACCTTCTGACGGGTGTGTGTCTGTGTGTGTGTCTGTGTGTGCTGTACCTTCTGACAGGTGTGTGTCTGTGTGTGTGTGTGTCTGTGTGTGCTGTACCTTCTGACGGGTGTGTGTCTGTGTGTGTGTCTGTGTGTGCTGTACCTTCTGACGGGTGTGTGTCTGTGTGTGTGTCTGTGTGTGCTGTACCTTCTGACGGGTGTGTGTCTGTGTGTGTGTCTGTGTGTGCTGTACCTTCTGACAGGTGTGTGTCTGTGTGTGTGTGTGTCTGTGTGTGCTGTACCTTCTGACGGGTGTGTGTCTGTGTGTGTGTCTGTGTGTGCTGTACCTTCTGACGGGTGTGTGTCTGTGTGCAGGATCTTCGGGGAGAGAGGAGCGCAGTACGATGGGGGCGAGTCTCTGGAGATCCGCTTTACACCTCTGTTCAGAGACGGACCGTCTGACACCATCTCCTCTTTAACTACACAAACACACACATAAATATCATCAAAATTCATCTACTTCAAATCTGACTGCTGTGGAACAGAGATTCATCTAGAAGATTGTTACCATTGGTATTTAAGTAATATTTACACGCAGTTTTATAATAGTATAGTATTAATATTTTATAATAAGGTTAACATTGCTTAATATTTTGAATTGGCTTTTATTTTTTTTAACTTATCTGATTTAATTTTAAATTTAGTTTACATTTTGGTTATTTTTTTATGTGTTTTTTGTCATTAGTATTCCTCTCATACTACTATAATATTATTATACTTTAAGTTAGTATTTATTTTATTTTCATCTTACATTTTCATAATTTTGTTGTTTTTGTCAATTTAATTCGTTTTAAGTACTATTTCTATTTCTATACTATTACAGTATATATGAATATTTTGAATTAGCTTTTATTTTCATTTTGTCAGTTTTATTGTAGTTATGTTTTAGTCGTTTTGTTATTTGCTTTTTCATTTGTTTTTTTTATTTATATATTGTTATAGTACTTATAGAATGTTTTGAGTGAGCTTTTATAGTTACATTTTCGGTTTTCATTTTAATTCTAGTTCATTTTAATTTATTTAGTTTTGTTTTATCTATTAATATTTATAAATTTGATTTTATAAATATTTCAAAATGGACTTTATTTTTATATATTTTCAGTTTTCATTTTAGTTTGAGTTTTAGTAGTTTGTTTATTTTTATTTCAATGAACAAGAATGAGTTTTAACAGCTTTAGTCAACAATACATTAGTTAACATTTGATCGAACAACAGGTTTTTTTTCAACTGTTTTGAAGCAACCTAAGAGTGAGTAAATTAAGAAATACTTTTTATGCAGGGTTAAATTATTCCTTTAACATAAACAAAAACATTTCTAAATGAATTTCAAGTGGCGCATCACACCATTGTGGCCAGTCTGAGCCTGTAAATGTACCTGATTTAGCGCGGTCGTAGGTGTTTTGTGGACTGAACGGTTGACTGCTGAACAGATTATCACACTGCAGGTGTCGACACACTCGCTCCAGGAAGTGCAACACGAACCCGGCGCTCGACGCTGACGGCAGCTTCACCAACCGCTTCCCACAATCTGTCCGGACTAGAGAGACAAACCACGATACTTCATCATTGTGAGTGTTTTAAAATCACACTGAATCAGGTTTGTGGTTAAGCACTCATCAGTACCTCTGACCACCTCTCCTCCGCCGCCTTGGCTCTGCAGGCATCCCAGAAGCACTTTGGGCTGGTACGCACAGTCCAGACAGGCTTGAACCGTCTGCTGCAGAACCAGATTCACCGCCTCCGGCCCGAAGTGATCCGGCAGTCTCTGAACCTGCTTACGGTCCAGATGTGGGCCACAGTTCCCGTGTTTATTCACGTATACACACACTGATGGAAACGGACAGGACAGGCATGTATAAACACTACTGTACAGAAACACCATGACCTACTGCATTAAAACAGATCTGAATGGATTATTGAGGTTATCTAATCTTATAGTGGTTAGGTCTGATTATTATGGTCATGTGGTCTGATAGTTGTGGTTATATAGTCTGATTACGGTAGTTATAATGTCTGAGTATTGTGGTTATGTAGTCTGATCAAAGTATAGTCATTTTAATGGTTATGCGGTCTGATAATTGTGGTTACATCTTCTGATTACTGTAGTTACAGTATGTACTCTTCTTATGGTTATACAGTCTGACAATTGTGGTTATGTAGTCTAATCAAAGTAGTCATATAGTCATTATAATGGCTATAAGGTCTGATAATTGTGGTTGTATAGTCTGATTAAAGTAGTTATGTCTGATTATTGTGGCTATGTAGTCTGATAAAAGTAGTCATATAGTCATTATAATGGCTATACAGTCTGATAATTGTGGTTATAAAGTCTGATTACAGTAGTTATGTCTGATTATTGTGATTATGTAGTCTGATCAAAGTAGTCATATAGTCATTATAATGTCTATAAGGTCTGATAATTGTGGTTATATAGTCTGATTACAGCAGTTATGTCTGATTATTGGATCAAAGTAGTCATATAGTCATTATAATGCTATAAGGTCTGATAATTGTGGTTATATAGTCTGATTACAGTAGTTATGTCTGATAATTCTGGTTATGTAGTCTGATCAAAGTAGTTATATATTCATTTACATGGGTCAGATAACTGGTTACATAGTCTGGTTACAGCACTTATTATAAATAGTCAACTTATGGTTAAACAGTCTGATAATTGTGGTTATATAGTCTGATAACTGTAGTTATAATGTCTTATTATTGTGCTTAAGTAGGCTATTCTGTTAATATGTTCTGATAATTGTGATTACTGCAGCTACTGTATAAAGCCTACCTATTTTAGTTATATAGTCTGATTATTGATGTCACCATTGTCAAAGACAAATTTAAAGTATAAAGTAGTTACTATGTGTTCTGATTATTGTGGTTATGTAGTCATACTGTGATCAAGAAGTCAGCTTTTTCTCCCTTTTATGACACACTAGCAGCTATATTTGTAAACAAGCTCATTTTATTACCAGTAGACACCACAGATGAGGGGGATCCCAGAGGAGGGAGTCCATCGCTGGGCATCTGAGTCATGGGGACCCTGGAGTCTGAGCTGGCTTCTATAGACATGGCACTCTGGAGGAGTCTGGGCTTCCTCTGAGAAACAAAAACACAATCTGCTGAAGTATTTCACCAAATGACAACCTCCATATCCTTTTCAAATGTGACAGTCGTCCATAAATACACACATAAGTCCTTCAATGCTACCTTGCTGCCTGGTTTAGGTCCTCTCTTCTTGTATTGACGCAGGGGATGCTGGGAAATGGGTGTGGTTTGGGGTGTGGCTTCTCCTTGATCTTCAGTGTCTTGAGCCACGGTGGAAACGGCCAGGGCTTTCAGCAATGCGATGGTCTCGCTTTTCGGCCGCCGTCCCCTGATGCCCTTCCGCACGGGGAGTTGAGGAAGAGGAGTCGGCAGGCGGTGAGGAATCGGCATGGAGCGCCGGGGCGGTTTAGGGTTAGAGGAAGAGGAAGAGGAGGAAGGTGTAGAACCCGGTTTTGGAACGGAGACTGCAAAATGGAAAAAATAAAGTAACATTTTTTTAATAATAATAAATAAATGCTAATGCAGTCTGTTCATAACTGTTATCTAGTTTGATTATTGTGTTTACATAATTTGATTACTTATTATGATTATATAGTCTGATTATTTGTGGTTATATAGTCTGATTATTGTGGTCATATAGTCTGATTATTTGTGGTTATATAGTCTGATTATTGTGGTTATTCAGTCTGATTATTTGAGGTTATATAGTCTGATTATTTGTGGTTATATAGTCTGATTATTTGTGGTCATATTGTCTGATTATTGTGGTTATGTAGTCTGATTATTTGTTGTTATATAGTCCGATTATTTGTGGTTATATAGTCTGATTATTTGTGGTTATATAGTCTGATTATTTGTGGTTATATAGTCTGGTTATTGTGGTTATGTAGTCTTATTATTGTGGTTATGCAGTCTGATTATTTGTGGTCATATAGTCTGATTATTTGTGGTCATATAGTCTGATTATTGTGGTTATGCAGTCTGATTATTTGAGGTCATATAGTCTGATTATTTGTGGTCATATAGTCTGATTATTGTGGTTATGCAGTCTGATTATTTGAGGTTATATAGTCTGATTATTTGTGGTTATATAGTCTGATTATTTGTGGTCATATAGTCTGATTATTGTGGTTATGCAGTCTGATTATTTGAGGTTATATAGTCTGATTATTTGTGGTCATATAGTCTGATTATTTGTGGTTATATAGTGTAGTTATTGTGGTCATATAGTCTGATTATTGTGGTTATGCAGTCTGATTATTTGAGGTTATATAGTCTGATTATTTGTGGTTATATAGTCTGATTATTTGTGGTTATATAGTGTAGTTATTGTGGTCATATAGTCTGATTATTGTGGTTATGTAGTCTAATTATTTGTGGTTATGTAGTCTGATTATTGTGGTCATATAAGTCTGATTATTTGTGGTTATATAGTCTGATTATTGTGGTCATATTTTCTGATTATTGTGATTATGTAGTCTAATTATTTGTGGTTATGTAGTCTGATTATTGTGGTCATATAGTCTGATTATTTGTGGTTATATAGTCTGATTATTGTGGTCATATTTTCTGATTATTGTGGTTATGTAGTCTGATTATTGTGGTCATATTTTCTGATTATTGTGGTTATGTAGTCTGATTATTTGTGGTTATATAGTCTGATTATTGTGGTTATATAGTCTGATTATTGTGGTTATATAGTCTGATTATTGTGGTCATATAGTCTGATTATTGTGGTCATATTTTCTGATTATTGTAGTTATGTAGTCTGATCATAACTGTTATACAGTTTGATTGTTGTGTTTACATAATCTGATTACTGCAGTTACTATATATAGTCTAATTAGGATAATATAGTCTGATTATTTGTGGTTATATAGTCTGATTATTGTAGTTATGTAGTCTGATCATAATTGTTATACAGTTTGATCATCGTGTTTACATAATCTGATTACTGCAGTTACTATATATAGTCTAATTATGATAATATAGTCTGATTATTTGTGGTTATATAGTCTGATTATTGTAGTTATGTAGTCTGATCATAACTGTTATACAGTTTGATTATTGTGGTTACTTAATCAAATTATTGCAGTTACTATATATAGTCTAATTATGATTATATAGTCTGATTATTGTGTTATATAGTCTAATTATTCAAGCAACTTCATAGTGTTTATTTATAGTTATATAGTCTGATTATTGTGGCTATATAGACTGATTATTGTGGCAGATAACTGTGGCAGTGTAATCTCATTATCATGCCTCTGATTATTTCATGAACCTGTCACAATGTGATGCATACAATGAGGCTGTTATTGGATATTTATTTGATATTAATTGCTAGAAAACAGGGCTGATGTCACAAATTTTGGTAACAAGTATTGCAGAAACTACAGATAAACTGCCTGCATTTAGAATGAATATACCATATTCAGAACAGCTCATATAATATTTAATATGGCCTCCGTTCATTAAATAAACAGGAGGCCTATTTATGTGGCGTATCTGTTGAAAGTGCTTGACTAAACACACACTTTCATCTGAACACATCCTGTCCTTTAACACACAGTGAGTGTGTGAGTGTGTGGCTGTGCACATGAGTGTATGTTTACCCTAAATAACTCCAGTAAAACTAAATTAGAGGGTTGTGGGAGGAAAAAGAGTTTGCCAGAGATGTGACACACTTGTACTCAAGCATATGGCAACGATCATGCAGATATTGAGTTTTAACATGACCCACTACCCTATAACTGTACAGTAAAAAACACATTTATTCCTGCTGTATTTCCAGCATCATTCCTGCAGTCTTCAGTGTCACATGATCTTCAGAAATCAGAATAATATACTCAAGAAACATTTCTGATTATCATCGATGTTGAAAACAGTTTTGCCGTGCAATATTTTTGTGGAAACTGTGATACATTTTATTTTCACGTTCTTTGATGAATAGAAAGCTTAAAAGAACAATTTATTTGAAACAGAAGTCTTTTGTAACAATCTCAATCTCTTTACTCTGTCACTCTGGATCAGTTTAATGCAACCTTGATTTTTAGCAGTATTTTCGATATGTCCCACCTGAACATCAGAGACACAAAGAGTTTTAATGCAGCCTTCTAATCGCTAATTAGACTTCTGACTTAAGAGACTACTAATTCAATGGAAAATCTAGTGTATGTGTATGTGTATGTGTGATTTTTCAGTTAAAAGCTTTTCTCTAGTTGGTCTTTACTGTAAACACTCTCACCACTTTCCTCTCCGTCTGTTTAGTTTCTCTGGTTATTCTTCGTTTTTTTGCACAGATGTGTGTCTAAGTGTGCGATTTGTTTATTTTCAGACAAACTCTCGAATCCCTCGTGACCCGCGCGGCTCGCTCACTAATTATCTCATTCACACATAATTACTTGGAAGGGCTACAAAAAAACAAACAGCGCAGGTCATTCCATGTCATCCAGCTCCAAAACAAACCCTTTAAACAAATGTCTGTAATTCACAACACAACATGTGGCGCAGAATTACAAACACTGCAACGTGAGATCCGGAGGTTTGTATAATTTGGGGAATATTTTCTGCAAACACAAAATGAATTCCAGCTGCGGCCGAATGAACATGAATGGAAAGGCGTATATCATCATCTATAGCTCAGACTGACTACACTCAAAACACCAGATCTGGATTAAATCCCAGCTAATTCATGACTTCAGTGTGTGTTTACTAATCATAAAACCGCTCTGTATTCTGAGAGTATGAGAGCCAAACGTTCACCTTCAATAGCAATATTATCAGGCACGTGCACAGGTAGGGCTCAACCTGTGCAGAGCACATGCCCTTTTTGCCCTTACACTCCGAAGTGCCCTTTTTTTTGGTGGTGTTTTTTTTTTTTTTTTAATCACTGCTATTGGTCACCCTTTACGTCTGTCTTTCTGTTTTACCAAATGAAAGTTCTTAAAACGAGCTTGTGTAAATCTTATTCGATCCTCAAGCGGTCAGTAAGCTGATAACTCCGCCCCCTCTCATTGATTCAACTGAGGTTCCACAGCAGCCGCACAGTAGACAACAGCGGAGCTGAACAAAGTTTTGCGAAGGGTAAATAAATATCTTGTTGTTTGAATAAGTACTACTAAACACTGTCTATAAAGGCTCATATTTTATTTATTTGATGTCTGTCTGACTCACTGAGACATGTGGGACGTCGCCTGAGAGAGAGGGCTAGCATTTGCCATCTAGTCATAGCCAATACATAGCCAACACTTAAATAGCCTGTGCAGATAGTAGCATTTTATCTTTTATAAAATGCTAATTTGGCCAAATGCATTTTACCACAGGAAAAACTGAGCGCTCCGTCTATATAGCTAAAAAAAACTAGTTTGTAACCTAGATGAAAATGTAATGTGATGCCGGCAGCGGCAGGCGCCATCGCCATTTTAATGACGGACAGAAAAAAAAATCACATTTGCACACATTCGCTGGTCAAAAACGATATATTGATAAGTAATACAACAACATATAATTAGTTTTTACCATCGGAAAATCATAACAGGTGCGCCCCCGCGCTGTTTCCTACTGGAACTTACACAAAGCGACGAGTGATCCTCGTCACCTAGATAACATATATTTCTAAGAAATTTCTTCTTTGATTTATGATTGCTGATACACTTAATTTATTAACATTTAGGCTAATCATGTTATGGTATACTCTCTGTATACTCTATTTATAAAATGTTGTAAAACATGGTTTTACTACAGTAATGTAGTAGTAACTAAAAAAAAAAATTACAGAAGATCACTGAAATCTTTATATTTTATCATACAGAATGTAATTCGTGATTCATTCCAAGGCTTCATTTATTTGATCCAAAATACAGCAAAATCAGTAATATTGTGTAATATTTTTACAATTTTAAATAACTGTTTTCTATTTGAATATTTTAAAATGTAATTTATTTTTGTGATCAAAGCTGAATTTTCAGCATCATTACTCCAGTTCAGTACTCTTCAGTGTCACGTGATCCTTCAGAAATGCTTTTCACTGCAACTGTACTTTTCACACTATTTTTATTTATTTTTTCATTGTTGGCTTATTTTAGGGGAAAGTGTAGTGAATAAGAGACCTTCGAGAGACCAACATCCCTGGTTCACCACAGTATAAGATTTTTGCCAGATACATGGCTCACAGAAGGTTGCTGTTGTATTAGGTTTAAAGAAGCCCTTAAAACCCTGTTTATCTATATTATCTAATATTATTATAATGGTTGTTATTAATCGTGAATAAATCTAAAGCTTTTGAGACTATTATTTTGTGTTATTGAATTTGTCATGAAGATGTGACCATTTCTTCCTTTTATGCAGGCTTACTAAATAATCTTGATATAAAAAGGGGGGGGGGGGGGGGTGCCCTTTTTCAGTTTCAGCACATGCCCCTCAAAAGGTCTGTGCACGGCCCTGAATATTATTATGTTGCACACAAAATACTGTACTTACTATCAAGATATACACATAGCGTATTAAAAAAAGACTAAAATGTAAACTAAAAATAAAAACTGAAAATATAAAAAGTCAATTTAAAATCCTAAAAAATACTAGAATATTAAATAAGTGATACTTAAATAACAGTGAAGCTGACTGAAAGATCAGGAATAAAATGTTTAAGTTGAAGTAATAAATTACTAAAAATGAAATATAAATACAAAAAAATAATCAAAGCAATATATATATATATATATATATATAAAACTAATTCAAAGTCATTATAACTATAAATCGATAATACTAAAATAGCACTAAAGCTAACACATTAACTGAATTTTCTTTTATTTCCTATGAAAAAAAATCATTCTTTTTTTTTCAAATGATGTATATATTATTTCAACCCAGATGAGGTTTGAGTTTAGGAAAGATTGAAGCAGACATTAGAGTAGACCCAATTGTGATCGCATTAAGTTTTAAATGCTGAAACTGCAAAAGAAACACCTTAAAAACAGCTGAAAGAATGAGACAGCCTTGATTGGGACTGTTTTCATCTCAGAAGTGCTTCCTCCTGCAGTGGTCACGTGATCCCCGAGTGTTTCCGAGCACTGTAGCGCCCCCTGCTGCTCACACAAGCTCGTTACACCTCTTTATTTTACAGGATAGAGAAGAGCAGGGGAACCAGTTATTTTAGTTTATTAAATCAGATCATAGTACTTATAATATTTTGAGTTAGCTTTGTTTATAAATATATAAAAAGTTTTCATTTACATTTTTGTAAGTTTTAGTACTTTTATGTGCTTTTGTCTTTAATATACTTACACTAACCTTTCTTTTTCTAATTTTAGTACTTCAGCTTAAACTTATTTTATTACAGTTAGCTGTCAAGTAATTTCATCTTAGATGCACTTTAAGTCATCTAGTGATTCATAAATAAAAATGCATTTGTCTTGGTCTTTTTACAACCAGTGATTTGCCATTTTTCCCATATCATAGTTTTTATATATTGTTTTTATTTTGATATTTTCTGTTGAAATATTGAATTTTAGTTAACATTCTAGTTATTTTGTCTTTTTTTTTTATCTACAATTTTTATTACAGTTTTAGTTGTAGTTAATTTGATACATTAAGTTAAACTAAATGAAAATAAGAAATCTTGCCTTGACAGCTAGCTGAAATAAAATAAGTTTACTTATCCAAAATAAAACATTACGTTTGACACAAATTTGCTTCACTTTTGAACAGGTTCAGTGCAATGCTGTTTTACTATCATTCTGATACAAATTCAGTTTTTATTAATATTTAGAATGTTTATACACACACACACACACACACATATATATATATATATATATGTTTTTTTTTATTTAGTCAGATTTATTATTTTTCATTTATTACATAGCTTTAATTCTATTTCAGTTTTAGCTTTAGCTATTTTAGTACATCAAGTTTAGGTTTTTCTATTTAATTTAATGTTTGTTATTTAATAATATATTTCACATTTTTAAATGTATTTAATATTTTATGTTTATTTTCTTTTTCAAATAATTTCATTGTGTGGGATTGGAACCTATAACCTTCCCAGGCCACTAAACTGCGGTACAGCATCGGTCACTCACTGCTGTTTCCGGGCGGCTGCAGGCTGTGTTTGGTGACCGAGCACCAGCCCACGGGGAAGATGTCCCTGGAGTCATAGCGGCACCAGTAATCGAACGCCCCCCTCCAGCCGTCGAACATCACGAACACCTCTTCCCCCTTCACCTCGCCGATGGTGGCCGGACAGATCAGGTACGGGTTCTTCTTGTCCACGGCCTCCAGCTTCAGGCCGGGCTTGAAGTGGTTCTGAGGCGGCCGCAGCGGCTCCTGACGGAAACACAGAGCGTCAGTGTCACAAAACCTTCCTCCTCTGTGTACATCAGTTCTCTTTCTGTGGAGGTCCAGCACCTTTTTAAACGCCGTGGCTGGTGCTATCTCGGCTCCATTGAGCGTCCTCAGGAGAAACATGGGCCACGACGAGGCGTTCATCCTGAATCCTGAGAAAATGAGAGAGAGAGAGACGCTTATCATCCGTAATTCTGCTCATGTGTTCAGATTCATCTCATCAACAGCCAAAGCAGAAGACGATGTCATTTCCTGCAGCAGACCAATGTTTTATATTGCTAACTGTAAAAAAAACATGTTCATTAAAATAAAATGTGTAAAAATTGAATGGAATATCAAAAATATATATGTATTTTTTTATATTCCATTCGATTTTTACACATTTTATTTTAAATACATAAATAAATATAGATTTTTTTTGTCACAAAGCCAAAATTTTCATTTAGTTTAAGTTGAAGTACTAATATTACAACAAATAAAAACAACAAAAAAACAGGCATATAAAAAAAATATGCTAAATATATATTTTTAAATATTCATAAACTCCAAAATAAAAATAATTTTTTAATTTTAAAAATAAATAAAAATTTAAATATTAATAATCTATAATAAGAATATATATATATATATATAATAAAAATGACAGTATTAATTAAAACAGGAAGTAAAGTGACATTAGGATGTACTTTTCTTAGCAGTCAAGCGCTGTTACCGTTAACTAAAACTAAATACTGAAAAACTATATTTGTGTTACTTGAAATAAACTAAATATAACAAAAAATTATTTCAAGTTAGTTGTGAAGTAAAACTTTTCAAATTTTTGTCTGGTTTAAGATGAAGTGCTAAAATCTTAAATAAATAACTTAAAATTTAATGAAAACCAAAAAGACTATTTCTTTTTTAAATAACTAAATATGTAAACTAAAATAAAAATGGAAAATGGTAAAATATAAAGGTAAATTCTCTCATTTTTTGTTTAGTTTAAGATGAAGTACCAAAATCACTAGAACTAAAATTTAACTTAATAAAAGCCAAATAAATATGACAGAATGGACTAAAATGCAACAAAATTGAAAAATTGAACTAAAATCTAAATGACCATAAATAAATAAAAATGAACAGAAATATTAATAATACTAAATAAGTAATAAAATATTAATAAATATTAATAGAATCAGGAAGCTGAAGACAGGCAACATTAGAGAAGAGGATATAATTTACATGCGTTGAAATAAAATACATAATTATTTCAGAATCAATTTCTCTTTATCGTTTAACTTCAGTTTAACCTGAAGAACTAAACCAAAACTCAAATAAATGTTAATTAAAACTAAATAAATATACTTTAAAAAAGGGATTAGACTAAAACACACAACAAAATTACCAAAACTTGATCTAAAATTAAATTCTTAAGATGCACAGTCAGTGGGAGGAAGTGACATCACTCGTACCCAGCGGCGGCTGCAGCATGTCTCCCTTCTTCTCGCACGAGCCGATTGGCTGGATGTCGGCAGAGTCGACCAATCGCCAGAAGTCGTTGGTGCTGTCGCTGCCGTCCAGACGGAGGCGGAGCCTCGCGCCCATCAAGCCCATCACCGTGGCGATGCAGGTGGAGGTGGAGTTACGAGGGTCCCGGGCCTCCAGCTTCATCCCCACCTTGAACTCGTTGGAGGGAGGAATCAGAGACTGGAGAACAAACACTCAGTTAACATCCCAAAACATTGAGGATCAGATCTGAGTCTCTAAAACATGACTGATGGAGAATCAAGTGAAGCTGAGCTGCTTCAGTCCAGAACTTGATCACAATCACTCAAGATTTGACTAGAGCTTCACTACAAGAAGTGAACATCTCTAGACTCTCAATCAGAGACAGAAGGCATGAAAGGGTTAATGTCTGACCTGTCTGAAGCAGCTGGGGGGAGCGGGAACGGACGAGGTCTCTCTTAAATACCCTCCCATGAGAAGGAGTCGCTCACTGCAGCAGAGAAACACACATGAGGCGCTCCACAGACTCTGAGCTTCACATTCAACACTCCCAGATCAACACCAGTACCTCTGAGCGGTCCAGGACCTGAGAGAGACATGCTCCGGCCCGCTCCGTCCTTCTTACTGTCCTTGAGATCTGAAACCAGAGCTCAGTTCACATCACACACACACAGAGTGTTTCTGATCAATGTGTGGGGGTCTCTTTACCTCTCAGTGGTGTTCGGACCATGCTGGGCATCGGCTGCTGTGAGAGGACAGAGGTCATCTACATTAGTTCAGGATTACAGCTTCTTTACAAATTAACTC
This sequence comes from Carassius auratus, assembly GCF_003368295.1. Taxonomy (NCBI): domain Eukaryota; kingdom Metazoa; phylum Chordata; class Actinopteri; order Cypriniformes; family Cyprinidae; genus Carassius; species Carassius auratus. The sequence goes on from NC_039290.1 coordinate 10,193,270, forward strand.
TGTTTATTTCTTTTCCTAGTGTTGATTAATTAATTACTTGTACATTTCTGCAGGGTTGGTGCTCCGCACACGGGGAATTAATTTCTGTTGCATTTGTTTTCAAATAATTAATATTACCAAATTATCACACACACACTACAGCAAAAATAAATTCAACATTAATAATGATAATAACTATTATAATAATTGACCATCAATAATAAATGATAATTGAGCATCAAATCAGCAAATTATTTCTATTAAAACACAAAAAAGCTCTTTTAAATTGTAATTTCATTTTACAATATATTTTTTTACTGTATTTTGATATAAATTTTGATACCTATATATTATATGTGGTAAATAAATAAATATATTTATTTATTTATTTAAGTTACTTTTAAATGGAAACTGATATTTTTGTTTTTCTCAAGACGAAATAATAATTACATTAACACAATTTTTCAAAATAAACACACACTTTTGAAAATGAAGTTAGTGATCTGTTCTCCTCCCAGATTCAGTGAGGGCTCGTGTGAACTCATGAGAAGAACTATTCATGTTAAACTGAGACGGACATGAAACAGAAAACACACTCTCTGCTGAAGGATGGAAACTTCCCAAAACACACTTCATTTCAGCCGCCTACGCAAACACACACTTCCTTCACACGCCGAAGAACCAAAGCATCTGATGAGAGAGTCCTGTTCGATCAGAACTCAATCACTTTCCCCGGACAGTGAATAATCCCAGTGTTTCTGTGCTAAAGCTCCCGATGTCTCGCCAAAACTCTCTCTCAAAAAACTAAAACTACAAATATAATAATCATAACAATTATTAACATGAAAGGAAATAAAATATAATCTTCAACTTTTATATTGTTGGCAAGGCAGCATTTTCACTTGATTTACTAATTAAAGTAACTAAAACTAAAACCATAGAAGTTATATTACAACTTTAACTGAAATTAAATTAAATATGAATTTTAAATAACTAAAACATAGAAATAAAAGTCATTACTCAATATACACATTAATTTAAATAAACTTTAATATACAAAAAATGACATTTATTTCAGCTAGTTTCAGCACAATACTAAAATAACTAAAACTAAAAATAACCTGAAATAAAATCGAATTTGAAAAAAGAAATTCAGCTCTAGTTGCCAAGTCAGCATTTCATCTTTCTAGTTTAGTTTAACGTGAGGTAGGGAAATAACAAAGTCTACATAAACCAATTAAAACATTTTTACAAAAATAACAACAAAAAAACAATATTAAATTTAAATCGAAATATTAATAAAAGCTATAATATAATATAATAAATAACTCTAATATTAATTAATTAATGAATTCAAAGTGTATTAATGAAATTAAAACAACAGTGTCTTGGACAGGTGAAAGGAACGAATGAAAACAATATTTTCTGTCATTTATTTGATTTAAAGTAGCATAATGAGATATTTATATTGTCATTTTTGACCGGGAACCACATAAGTGTAATAATAATGTGGAGAACAACCCCCACCCCCCAAATACAAAAATTATCACCCAAAAAAATGAAATAATAATTTTTATAATATAATATGATATGATATAATGTGTGAGTGTATTTGTTCTTTGTGAAGTTGTTATACCCTGAAAGTTTTAGTCCAGTTGTCAAAATGAGTGCAACATGAGAGTTAATGTAACAATTTACCTTAAAAAATTTTTTTAATTGTCACGCAAACATTCAGTTAATTGTAACAATTTAATGTAAAATGGTTATGTAAATACAGTTTATTAAATTAAATTAAGATTTTTCACAATTACTGTATAAAAACTCTGCTTGACATCCATTGTGTGCAAAACATTTATACATATATATATATATTTATATATATATATATATATATATATATATATATTTATTTTATTTTTTATAAATCTTATAATAAAATAGCAAAAATAAACATTCTCACTTAGAAATTTCACAAATAATTACAAAGAAAATGTCAAGTTAGATTGAATTAAACACTAAAGTTTGAAGTAGAAATGACAGATTATTTCCCTGTTAATCTTTGTTTTCCTTTCATCTTCTGTTGTGGTCAGTTTCTGTGTGGAGATCTCGTCTGTGATCTCTAATGATGTGTGCGGGGTCAGAGGTCATCACTAATCACTTCCCACAGACTCTGAAACACTTCGTTTGCTGGTATTTCAGCTTTAATGACTCACGTGTGTGATGAAAGCTGCAACATCAGTGAAACTGAGATTAAATACTATCACAACTTCCTTAAGATTCATAAAAGAATTATTACGCTGAACCGAAATCAGAACCAAAATCATAATCTAAATATGCACGAATCTATTTAAATGTCATTTTGACCTCGAATTCAAAATAAATTCTAAATGATTTTAAAATTCCAAGTAAACATCATGGTTTCATTAACGTTGTATTGCAGCATTTTTACACACACTTAACTGTTGTGAAAATAGTGTTGGATAAGTGGATAAGAGTCATATTTAATAAAATAAATACAACAACAATCTAAAACTAACAAAAAGTAGGTAAAGAGAATCAGAGGCTACGCACAAATATAAGCAGAATAAATATATACAGCTTTATAAATATTAATATAAGCAAAATTTAATCAAACAATTATTCTACTGAAAATATATATATATATTTTTTTTTTCAAAGGTGTAAATCTAAGATTACTGGAGCATGTTTTACAAGAAAATACTATTTCAGTCTTTGTTACTTTACTTTTTTATTTCACATTTAATTCAATGTACTGCTTGTCATTTCTTTGTAATTATTTATGAAATTTACTATCAATGTCTGTTTTGAATTTTTTTTTTCTGCAACAGTTTATGTAAAATGTCACAATTACAGCATTCAAAAATATTTTTATGAACGAATTACACAAAAAACTTGTATGCAAATAAGTTTTTACTTATTAATTTGCCAGCAAATAATTTAAAGCATTGAATCAAACGTTTAAATAACTATATTAAAAAATTATATATGTGGTTATTAAATATTGAATATAAAATAAATAATTACATATCATTATATTGAATTTGATTAAATATAAAGTAGTTAAGCTAATAAAAACTACTATTAATATTATCATTAAATGAACGTTTCAGACATCAGCACGTCTCATGACATCTCTGACTCACCTTCAATCATAACATATCCCATAATTCCCCTGAGATTCCCACAGCGAAGGATCCCAACATTCCCGGAGGCACATCACATTCCTGACACAATCACTCGTTCACAGAAATGTTCATTTTGAATTCAAAGCTTCATTTAATAAAGTTTGATTCACCGGTTCACTTGACTGAGAGATGATTGACAGGTGGGCGGGGCTTAGTGCCTGGGGGTTGTGGGCGGAGTTAACCGTGATTCTCTTGATTCTCTTTTCATCATTCACAACAACAAGTGCGTGCTCAGGTCTGTTTGATTTCCTGTGGTCTGCATCATCATCCAGCCTCCGTCAGACACAACAGCGTTCTCTCTCAGACACACAAACACAACCTCCACCTCACCATCATTTGCACATTGTGCACGAGCCATACATTCATTCATCATGCAGCCAGTCTCCACCGCACAACTCACAGCTGACACATTCATTTACAAGAATAATCAGAAAGAAAGAAAGAAAACGAAGACTCTGAAAGTTTCTTACACTGTTTGAAGGAGATCCCATATTTATAATTCTTAATTAATCCTTATTTTCCAACAAAGTAATAACAGTTACCAGAGTTATACAACATGTAAATTAATATGTGATCTATTATGCTTGGTTTTTTTTTTTATACAAAGTGTAAAAAAATTATTTTTGCTATATATTATATATATATATATATTAGTGCTGTCAAATGATTAATAATGGCATCCAAAATATTTTTTTTCCCATAATATCTGTGTGTACTGTGTACATTTATTATTTATATAGAAATGCACACACATGCATGTATATATTTAAGAAAAATGTTTTTTTTAAATATATATTTACAATATTTAAATGTATATATACTATATATATACACACACACACACACACACACATATATTTTTTCATATATAGATGTATGTTTGTGTTTATATATATATAATAAATGTACATAGCACACACACATATATTATGTAAACAAAAAAACTATTATATGATAAATAATTGTATTATTATTATTATTACTATTATAAATAATAATAATAATTATAATATTATAATACATTAATATAATAATTATAACTATATTAAATATAATTAATTATTATCTAAACTTTTACATACATAATTAAACATGAAATGTATCATACTTACAAATTAATATATAGGTATATAATTTTAATTCATTATTACATATTGTACTATAGTGCGATATATTTTAATAAAAAAGTGTTAAAATATATATAATAACATTTTATGTAATGCATTGAAAACACACGGAGAAGGGAAATCTATTATATAAATATAAACATTTGAACATCTATAATAAACAATTAATGTTAAAACCTATTACTTTCTTAATTTTGCACTTTAGTTGGTAACAGAGATGGTTATGATATTATTTAATAATTAATTACAAAGGCATTTACATGGGATTTATGAATACTTAAAATAATACTAAAGTCCACGTCTTTTTAAAAACACGGCGTTACCACAGTAACAACAAAATAACGGCTGTTCTTATTTTTGCGTAAACTTTGTAAACAACATCAGTGTTTTAGACGTTACTGATGTAATAACGCAGTAATACTGATCCTGAGATGATGAAAATATGAAAATATGAGTGTGTTTATGACTACAAACCCCCGGTTAATACACATCAACAGCGATATGATCAATAACGACGAAACACAAACATCTGCGCGTTATTAGATCAGAATTATAACATCAATAAAGAGAGCGCTGAACACCAGGCGACATAAACGGCTGAATTATCCTACACAGCATGTGAAAAAGTTCATCGTTGCCATCCGATAATAACGACTAATATCCTAACTCATGGGAGAAGATAACATAAGTAGGGAAATGTCGACCAACCTTCGCTTTTTTGTCGAAATGTAGACAGATTTCAGCACTTTTCGCAGCTCTCCGTCGCCATGTTTGGGTCAGAACTGCGCATGCGCAGACGCACAGCAGCTCATACGCACACGGTATAAAAAAAACACAACAAAAACTTTTAGTCTGTTTATTAAAGAGAATGGAATCGAGAGCACTGTTAAAAAATAAACTCATTATGGTTATTATTTAATTCACATTTAATTAGTTTCTTGATTTAAATGAGCTCTTCGATTTAATAGCACAGCTTATTAATAAATTAATAATGAAGGCTGTTTAATTGTTTTAATGCATACGACTGGTAATGCACTACCAGTCAAACGCTTTTGAACTGTTAGATTTTTTTATCTATATTTTTTTAAAAGAATGATCTTCTGCTCATTAAGCTTGAATTTATTTAATGCAAAATACAGCATATATTTTTATTATATTAAAAAACTGCTTTCTATTGGAATATATATCAGCTTTCATTTTCAGAGTCACATGATCTTCAGAAATCATTCTGATTTGCTGCTCAAGAAACTTTTCTGATTATTATTATTAATATTTAAAACAGTTGAGTTCACTGTTTTTTTGGGATTCTTTGATGAATACAAATATCCAAAGATCAGCATTTATCTGAAATAAAAAGTTTTTTGGTGGGGAAAGAAATTATAAAAATTAACGGTTTTATTTAGCAAGGATGCTTTAAATCGATCAGAAATGACGATAAAGACATTCATAATATATAATTAATAAAAAAATAAATAAAACCTAAAGTTTTCTATTTCAGATAAATGCTGAAAAAACATTATACTCAACTGGTTTCAACATAATAATAATAATAATAATAATAATAATAATAATAATAGGCAGTAAATTATCATATTAGAATGATTTCTGAAGATCACGTGACACTGAAGACTGGAGGAATGATGGTGAAAATGCAAGGAATAAATTACATTTTACAATATGTAACAAAAGAAAGAATAGGGAAATGTTGCTTTGGCAACTATGTACCACAAAGGGTTAAGCAGGCCTAAAGAAAAAACGAACTTTATGCAAATGTTAAAGGAACATTCCATTTTAGAATTTAGTAAACATCATAGGAAACATAACTTTCCAGTGTTCTCTGAAACACATAAGAATGTGAACCTCCAATCAAACGTTCCACGAATTATGGATAAACAGCGTTTTTGTGCTGACGTTTTCAGACCGTTATTAATAAATGCCAGAACAAAATGTTACGGTTTGTTCATAACTTTGAATGCACCTTGACAGAACGCTTGAAGTCCTGCAAACGTTGTTAGCTGGGCATTTCAGATACATAATAACACTGGAATTGTAATTTTTATGGAACAGAAATCACAAAAATAATCTATTCTACTGGTACAATAACATCATTTTTAAACTTAGTGTTTTTAAAAAAAAGGAAAATGACTGGGAGAAACATATTTGTGCCTTTTATGTGTCTAAGATTTTACATTATTAATGCTATTATTTATTATTATTATCATATAATGTGTTCTGTTTCTTTTTCTCCCTCAGTGTTGTCTGCGTCCGGGTCTTTTGTTGTGCGTTTGTTCCTGTTGTGTAGGTGGCTGACATCGCTGTCTGGCGATGAGTTTTTATAGTTGTGCTGTGGGTGTATGTCTTTGACATTAGAAGATGAGGTAGACTAACACATGAACTCCATCTCAGGGCTTCATCGGGTGGATGTGATGTAACACCGTGTGTTAACTCTGAAACAACTGATCTACTTGGTGATTTAAGAGACATTTGGGCTGTGAAGGTCAAGATGCTGATTTCCATCATTCAGAAGGAAATAAACATCTTGAATACACATTGATTAGATTTATCTAATCCAATCTGAACCTTTACAACATGCCCCTTTTTTCGTTGAATTTACAATAGCATCATATTCAAAGGCCGGAAATAAAACTCTTAAAATCAAACATTACTAAAATTAGTATTAATATTTTAATTCTCTGTGTACATATCTGTCACTAGCAAAAAAGGTTTATTTTTTGCAAAAGTATATTTTTTCATGAAGTATTTTATCTGTCCATCAATATTTCTACCGCTGTTCTTCATTTGTCCACTAGGTGGTGTGAGGGATTTTAATCGGTTTTATGGCAAAAATACACGAACAGGTGAATATTTCTTAATTTAAGATATTCAACATTTTTGTCAGTGCCATGCAATTTAAATTTTAAACGTATATTATACATTAATTTAACACTGATAATAATCAGAAATGTTTCTTGATCAGTAAATCATCATATTAGAATGATTTCTGAAGATCATGTGACTATGAAGACTGGAGGAATGATGCTGAAAATACAGCTGTGCATCACAGAAATAAATGACACTTTAACACATATTCACACAGAAAACAGTTACTTTAAATTGTAATAATATTTCACAATATTAAGATGTTTCCTGTATTTTTTATAAAATAAATGCAGCCTTTTTCAAAAACAAAAATATTTAAAAAGTACTTTAGATCACACAAATTAATTACATTTTAAAATATATTTACATAGAATTCTTGATCAAATAAATGCAGCGTTGGTGAGACTTTATTTAAAAAACATTACTTAAAAAAATAACTTTTAAAATAGCTTTGCCATCACATAAATGAATTATATTTGAAAATATATTATATATTATATTATATTATAATGATAACAACATTTCATGATATTACACTTTTTACTGTATTTTTTATCAAATAAATGCATTAAAGAATTTGTAATAATATTTCACGATTTTACTTTTTTACTGTATTAAACAAAACTGTTTTTGATAAATTCCATGAAATGCAAAAAGTAAATACTAAATAATAATTACAGATATATGATAATCATTATTTCGCCATATATTATTATTTTATACTATTTACAACTTCACTGAAATCTGAAAATTAAATACTGAATAATAATTATCATTAATAATAATAACCATAATAAATAATAATAATCATTAATTCGCCCTACATATATTATTATATTATTTTAAGGTATTATTAAACAATTATTTACTAGTTGTTATATTTTAATAAACATTTATCATATTACAGAGAACACGCCCACAATGAGCTACTGGTCTTGTGATTGGTTTATATCCCAGAAGGGGCGTGTCTGCGAACAGCGTCCATCATCGGAGTCGGCTCCAATGTGACGCCAGTCTGGAAACTGTTGCTGTTGACGCGCAGCGGTGCGTTGCGTTTCCCGGCGCGTTTGGGGATGTGAGTGATTGACGCTTCCAGATCAGCGGAGCGCGTGAGTACATGTGAGGTTATACTGCTGCAGTGTTGTGTGTTTGTGTGCTTTATAATTACAGTCTGTCAGTGTGCGTGCTGCGCGCGCTTCAGCTCCGTGTTTCTGTGTGCGCGTGTGACTCCCACGCAGCGCGGATCTGCTTCACTGCGACGCAGACACCGAGCCGTGCATCGAGATGCGCTCCTGAGCGTGATCTTATAGAAGCATCACACCGGACTGCTGTTCTATTCCGAGTAGGCTGTCGTATCACTTCTTCTCACACAGATCAGGGACTGTTTGCAGGGTGTTGCTTCAATTAATGGAGCTTAAATACTCAAGCATCCTTCGGATAGCAGCCCTTAATTGGTGCTTCGTGGACGAATCTGGGTAGGAAAGTCTCATAATGTAAAATATGCTTGTTTTATGTTATATTTAATATCTTTTATTTCAGTTCAGATAGCCAGAATCTAAAGATTTGGTGACTTTGATGACATCATACATCCCAGTAGCCTCTATTTGGCTGCATGTAGGCTGAGATCTATGAACAACTGCTGTAACAAACTTAACCTCTTAAGTCAACATTTTAAAAACAAAACATTTGTGTTGGGTGAGATGCTAAAATATGCTTAGCAATCTGACCATGATATATGGAAAAGACAAAGTAGGAGACAGGGTAATAATTTGTTTCTAGTAAAAAACAACACATTTCACAAGTAAATTGGTACTAAACAGGTAAGAAAAAGCAAGAAATCTAGCAAGTAGCATGTTTCAGACATGTTTGGGTTGGAATCATCAACAAATCTTGCAGTAAATCTGACTTTTTGTGATCGTGTGTTTGAGTGTGTGTGAGTGTATATGAGAGAGTGTGCATGAGTGTGTGAGCGACTGTGAGTGTGAGTGTAAATGAGTGTGAATGAGTGAGTGTGTGTGAGCAACTGTGTGTAAGTGTGCATGAGTGACTGTGTGTGCATGAGTGTGTGTGTGAGTCTGCATGAGTGTGTGAGCGACTGTGAGTGTAAATGAGTGTGCATGAGTGAGTGTGCATGAGCGGCTGTGTGTGTGTGCATGAGAGATGTCTGAATGTGCATGAGTGTCAGTGTGTGTAAGCAACTGTGTGTGTGTGAGTGTGCATGAGTGAGTGTGTGTGAATGTGCATGAGTGTCAGTGTGTGAGCAACTGTGTGTGTGAGTGTTCATGAGTGACTGTGTGTGAGTGTGTGTGTGTGTGTGTGCATGAGTATGAGTGAGTGTCACAATGATAATGTTGTAAAGGCTCACCCCTACATTTACGTGTATGTATCTGCATTGTGTTGGATTAATTTTATTTTTTTATACGAATAAAAAATGAATTATAGTATTCCCTTTCATTTTCTGCTACGGGTGCAAACTTTTGTCCATGAATGACAAATTAAAGAGTTTTTAAAAAATTTTCAACCCCTTAAATTTGTTAAACTGAGTCCATTTTGTGTATGTGTGTTGTGTTCAGGTAGCAAACTTCTTGCACAGCTCAGATAGTTTTTGTTAAAAACAAAAACAAAATGATTCTGCCCACATCTGTCCTGAAGGATGCTTGAGGGTTAAACACTCTCACAGGTTAAGTGTATTTGTTTACTAACAATGTCCAGTGAACAAACATGAATCCCATAACAATTGTCAGCCACAGCTTCCTTTTTTACTGTAAATTCAAGTTAAATTTGTAAAAGAATTGTCAGGCACAGCTGATTTTTTTTGTTTACTTTAAATTTAAGTACATTTTTTAAAAAGAATTAGCAGCCAAACCTTCCTTTTTTACTGTAAATTTAAGTTAAATTTGTAAAAGAATTGGCAGCCACAAATGCCTTTTTTTACTGTAAATTTAAGCAAAATTTGTAAAAGAATTGGCAGCCACAGTAAAAAAAAAAAGAATTTAAGTTAATAAATCAGCCACAACTGATTTTTTTTTTTTACTGTAAATTCAAGTTACATTTGTAAAAGAATTGGCAGGCACAGCTAATTTTTTTGTTTAAAGTAAATTTAAGTAAATTTTTTAAAAAGAATTGGCAGGCACAGCTGATTTTTTTGTTTAAAGTAAATTTAAGTAAATTTTTTAAAAAGAATTGGCAGCCACAAATGATTTTTTTTACTGTAAATTTAATTTAAATTTGTAAAAGAATTGGCAGCCACAACTTCCATTTTTACTGTAAATTCAAGTTAAATGTGTAAAAGAATTGGCAGGCAGAGCTGATTTTGTTTGTTTACTTTAAATTTAAGTAAATTTTTTAAAAAGAATTGGCAGCCACAGTTGATTTTTTTACTTTTAATTTAAGTTAAATTGGTAAAACAATTGGCAGCCACAACTTCCATTTTTACTGTAAATTTAATTTAAATTTGTAAAAGAATTGGCAGCCACAACTTCCATTTTTACTGTAAATTTAAGTTAAATTTGTAAAAGAATTGGCAGGCACAGCTGATTTTTTTGTTTACTGTAAATTTAAGTAAATTTTTTAAAAAGAATTGGCAGCCAAAGTTGATTTTTTTACTTTTAATTTAAGTTAAATTGGTAAAACAATTGGCAGCCACAACTTCCATTTTTACTGTAAATTTAATTTAAATTTGTAAAAGAATTGGCCGCCACAACTGATTTTTTTTTTTACTGTAAATTCAAGTTAAATTATAAAAGAATTTGCATCCACAGCTGATCTTTTTTACTGTAAATTTAAGTTAATTTTGTAAAAGAATAGGCAGCCATAGCTGATTTTGGTTTGTTTACTGTAAATTTGTTAATTTTGTAAAAGAATAGGCAGCCACAGCTTCCTTTTTTACTGTAAATTTAGGTTAATTTTGTAAAAGGATTGGCATTTTTTTACTGTAAATTTCATTATTACTATTTTTTTAACAACGTTATGTTAGGTGGCAAGATTGCGATTCAGTTTTGTACATTTTGTTTTGTTTTGAAAAGCATTTCTCAAACAGTAAAGCTTGACGCTTGGGTTTATTATATAAACCTGAGGAAATTAACGTTTTACAGCATCTACTACTTCTCATACAGACACCCTACTATAACATTGCTCTTAAATGACTCCCGTTCCTCTGATTTTGACGAGTTAATGGGTGTTTTGTGTCTGATGAAGTTGTCTGAGGTCAGCTTTGTCCTGCATCCCTCGTGTTTTACAGCTTTCGAGGTCATGTTGACCTTGTGTGCACTCAGTCTGTGCTTCTGTGGAAGTGGACAGAAGTCACTGATTCTCTCCAGCTCTTAGAGAACAGTCCTCTGTTATCCTCTCTTACAGGTGCACTAGTGAATGAAGTTAAAGGTGAAGTGTGTCCTTTTATTTTGGCTGTTAACATACAATCCTGTATCCCGGTTTAAAGCAACCAAAAATGGTCTGGCTGTAGAAACCAGATCATTCTTTGTGGTTTAAACTACTCTTCATGGTGACAACATGACAAACACAACACGTTTTTTATTTCTTTACACTTTTCCAGTCATGTTTCTCTTGCAGAAATGATAAGTCATCAATATTTTAGTGTAGCTGGCAAGTAAAATAAGCTGTTCTCAAGTCTGATCTGAAAAGACAAACACTCTTCCACACAAATAAAGCAATGCTGTGTCAGCTGGACAAAGCATAGCCTTTTCAGGAATTACAAAAATCTGTGAAAACCTTCAGAAATGCAAATGATTTCAGAAGGCTGCTCATTGTTTTCTGTTTCTGAAGGCGTTTATAGTCATCTCTCTGTCATTTTTCCCCTCGTCCTCCTTACGTGCTCTCATTCTTGTGCTCCTCACTCTGGGGACTGAACCCAGAAAGATGTTCAGTCCAGTCAGATGTGCTTCAAAACCAGAAGATTCGTTAGTTCCTAGCTTTGGGTTGCAGAAGCGGCCTTGTTTTCTTCAGCCATTTCTGACATTTATAGGCGGACGGCTGTATTTTTAGCTCTTTTCATAGAGGCTTGATTGAATCAGTCCGAGTTCAGAGCTCATACACTGTAAAAATCAGGCTGCTTTGGCACTTTTATTGTTCATTTGTCTGTCGGGATGATGTGCGTCCAGCTCTGAGCCTCTCTGAGAGCTTCATCAAGGGTCACGAAGACAGAAATACATTTCTTGAACTCACTCAGGCTGTAAAAACAACAATTAGTCCTTGAGAACTGATTGAATATACTTCCTCAAATGGATAATATTCATAAATATTAGATGGAAAACTTAAACTAAGCTAGAAAGGTTAAATAAGCTGAAGGAATAATATATATGAAACCGAAGATTAATAAAATATATTAAACCTAAAATTTAGGCAGAATTCACACATGCAATCATATTCTGAATAAGAAAATTATCATAATGGAGCTTAATATAAATTATAAGAAACAAAATGATTATTTCACCACCTGATATGATTTAATAAATCTGTAATACTGTACAGACAGTTTTTATTTTTATTTTGGGTGATTATAATTTTTTAATCTTCAGATATTTTGGGTAAAATTTATTATATTTATTTATTTGTTTGTTCTAGTCAGTAATTGGCAGATATTTAATGTTTTGTCCAATATTTATTTATTTGTTTATTTATTTATAATCTGTTTGGGAAGATATTTCACATTTTGTGTGATATTAATTTATGTATTCATTTGTCAGATAAATTTTTATTTATTCTTTAATCTGTATATGCACATATATTTTATATTTGGGCAATATTAATATATTTTTTTAAATCTGTATGAACAGATATTTTACATTTTGCGGTTATTTATTAATTTATTGAATTGGTATTTACTGATATTTTATATTTTGGGGGATATTTATTTTATTATAATCAATATTTGTTCAATAATTGATATTTCAGGCTTATTAGAAAATTCGAAAATCTAAATGTAAATAAAAATGAGTATTTAACTTGTCTCAGGACAGAGCCATGTGTGTGATCTCAGTGAACGTGTGTTAGTCTGAGTCCCAGACCTCAGTTTATCGCTGATTTGTTGGCGTTTTGGTCTAAAGTGATGAAACACGCTCGCATGCAGACCAAACATAAAGACCTCCATCTGTTTGTGAGTAGTGCAGTCCCAGAAACACCACGTGGACATCTGAGTGAAACCAGATGCTGCAGGAAAATCACATCTACTTACTTTGTTCGTTTATTCCTCACAAAATATATTGGCCAAAATAATGATTGTGCCCAAACAGGTTTCTAGCCTTCCTTGGCCTGACCAACACGTCGTCCAACCCTAATGTAAAACAGACTAACATTTACCATGCAAAGCCTTTCTGAAGCAAATATACATGTTTTCTGGTGCCACTGTAAACAGATGATGTCATAATCAACTCTCTTAAAGATGCAGTAAATTGACTTTATATCGGTTTCTAATGTGTTTTTTATTATTATTATTATTATTATTATTAATTTATTGGTATTGGCAGACACTGTATCTGACGTTTCCAGCAATATTTATTCATTTAATTAATATTTTTTTAAACTTGTAGTTGCAAATATTTGATATTTCTGGTAGCATTAATTAATAATTTTTTATTATTTTTCTAATCAGTATTGGCAAATATTTGATATTTCTGGTAATTTTCATTAATTCGCTCATTTTTATTTATTTATTTATTTAGTGTGATATTTCTGGCAAAATTATATTTATTGATTGATTGATTTGATCTGCATTGGCGGATATTTGATGTTTCCAGCAATATTTATTTATTTATTTGTTTTGCAATCATTTGCAGATGGTTTTTAAAATATGTATTTATTAATTTGTTTTTAATTGATATTGCAAAATATTAGATATTTAGAACAGATATTTTTCTAATTGTTATTGGCATATATTTGTTATTTACAGCAATTTTTATTTATTTATCGTATTGGCAGATATTTGATATTTTAGGCTATATTTATTAATCAATATTGGCAAAAATTAGCTATATATATATATATATATATATATATATATATATATATATATATATATATTTAAATTGGTATTGGCAGATATTTCATTTTTTTCATTTTTGGCCAGTATTAGATTTTTTAATTGATATTGGCAGATATGTCATATTTCCGGGATTATTTATTTATTTGTTTGTTTATTAGTATCGTCAGATATTTGATATTTCATGCAATATTTATTTATTCATCATTCATTCATTCATTCATTTATTCATCAATGTTTTGGTAGATATTTGATATTTCCAGCTTTATTTATTTTACTTGGTATTTGCAGATTGGTTGATTAGACATTTCCGGCATTATTTATTTATTTTATTTATCAGTATTGACAGATATTTTGTATTTCTGGCAATATTTAATTGATTTATTTAATAGGTATCGTCAAATATTTGATAAGTTCTGCAATCCTTTTTTCTTTATTTAACTACTTTCTAATAGGTTTTGGTAATCTAGCAACCAATCGTAGAGCAATGGCCTGTTATTGACACATCTGGATGCGTCTTATGTGTTTCTGCAGGTGCACGTGTGTGTGTGTCCTTCCCATGATTCCTCCCATGCCAGCGTGTGACCCTGATGACCCCTCGCCCCTCGAGCTCCTCCTCTGTTTGTCTGGATGAGGACCCCGGCCTCCAGTGATGTGATGCACAGGTTTGAGGTTCTTGGGATTGTGGGGGAAGGTGAGTACCAGCAGACTGAAAAAATAAGGTGAAACTGAGAAATGACGAGGAAAATACAGGAGAAAGGAACAATTCATACATTAAAGCCATTTTTCCTCCTGTATTCTTCCATCATTTGTCACAAATGCTTTTTATTTCATTGTTTCTTGAAACACTTCATGGGCTCACATCATGAAAAATCTCATTTTCCTTGATCTTTTGAAATTAGAGTTTGATGTGGAATTTATTTAGCAATATCAATTACAATTTTTTTTATAAATACATATTTTTAAAACCATCTACAAATGATTACAAAACAAATCAATAAATAAATATTACTGGAAACATCAAATATCCGCCAATGCAGATCAAATCAATCAATCAATCAATAAATATAATTTTGCCAGAAATATCACACTAAATAAATAAACAAAAAGGAGTGAATTAATGAAAATTACCTGAAATATAAAATATTCGCCAATATTAATTACAAAAATAATAAAAAGTATTAATTAATTCTACCAGATATATATAATATTTGCCAATATTAATAAAAAATGTTTATTAATTCTACCAGAAATATAAAATATTTGCCAATATTAATTACAAAAAAATATATAATTAATCCTATAATCCAATACTGATTACAAAAATAAAAGATAAATAAATGAATCCTACCAGAAATATAAAATATTTGCACATACAAGTTTAAGAAAATATTAATTAAATGAATAAATGCCACATCACTGTGCATGAGAATGTGCCAAACTCAGGTCAAGAAGAGATTTTATTGAGACTAAACTTTAAAAACGATAGATTTTGTGTCTCGTTTTTTTATGTCAGACATTGCAGAAGCATTGACTCATGACTTGTTTTTATGCAGTGTTTATGGGCACTTTATCTAAAATAGAGCAGTGAAAATGGAATTGAATTCACACTTATGTTCTGTAAATCTGAGTGTAGTCGAGTCAAAGTTGTCCGGTCACAGTCTGAGGAACTTGGCTTTGGTCGTAGTTTCATTCTGGTGAAGTGTGCAGTGACTGCGTTTGGTTTTTGGCAGAATAATATCCTGTCATGGAAGAAAACTGTCAATTGCACAGTGGTGCCAATATGTTTTTAAGTGGAAATATGTGTACAAAGAAGAATATACAATTCTGCTTGTTGATATTTATTTTACATTTTACAAGTAGTTAGAACTGAAAAACTCTTGAATGACCTTTTTAATACATTTAATAGGGCGTTTTATTTTATTGTACTCGTACTGTACTGTTCAAAAGTTTGGGTTAATCAGTTTCGTCAGCAAGTTTAGATTAAATTGATCAAAAGTGACATTTCTAATGTTACAAAAAGAATTGTTTTCAAATAAATGCTGTTCTTTTTAACTTTTTATTCATCTGTGAATCCTGAATGTTTTTTATGTACTGTATGACATTTTCCACAAAAATATTGTGCAGCACTACTGTTTTCAACATTGATAATAACCAGAAATGTTTCTTGAGCAGCAAATCATCATATTAGAATGATTTTTGAAGATCATGTGACACTCAAAAAAGACTGGAGTATCACAGAAATAAATTACATTTTAACATGTATTCACCATTTTACTGAAATAAATGAAGTCTTGGTGAACAGAGGAGTCCAAAAAAATCTTACCGACCCCAAACCTTTGACGAGTAGTGTGTCTCTTTTTCTCTATTCTGCAATATTCAGTCAGGGTCTTTATATTTAACATGAACGTTGCATTTTTAAAGCTTTTGTTCATGACTTATGAATGTGCTGGAATGTAGGTCTTCCGGCGATTCTATGTGTTTTAGGGACGTGAGTGTTGAGGTGTGTGACGTCGACCCTCTCTCTCTCTCTCTCTGTACATTTTGTATGAAGGTGTGTTAAAAGTCTCGGGGGATCAGGTTATTTTTACTCCTTCATCTATCTCTCACACTCTGATGCCCCACTAACACAGCAGCGTGTGTGTGTGTGTTGAGGAGGGCTGGTGGTGTGATCGTTGGGTAAGATGTGCGCGTTCTCACAATGAGTCTTAAGGGTGAATATAATGAAAACTGTAAAGTTGGTGTCATTTTGGTGTCAACTCCAAAATAAGAAATGACGTTTTGCATTGTGACATTGTTTTCATGACAGTGATGCACATGAAAAACCAGTCACAAAGAAAGCATTTTTGCATTTTAAAAAAGTGAAACACTAACAGGGTTAATGACACTAAAATGAAAAATATAATTCACTTCTAGGATGGACTATTTTTAGTATTTTTGACTATTTTCGAGAACCATTTGTAAATTATCTGTACTCTGGAGTTGCAAAAATTGTTTTTCTGATTACACTTTATAATACCAGTTGTATTTTGATATGTGGTCTTGTAAATCTTGTAACCCCCCCCCCCCCCATTAATTTGTAATACATTTTTTTTATTATTTGTATTGTTTTTCTTTTAAGTGTTAAGTGTCATTTTTATTTTGTGAAACCATCAATAAATATATTTTAAGATGTGAGTAGCAGTCCAACCTGAAAACTATTTAAAAAAAAAATACATTGAAACATGGGACGCATTTAACGACAAGGTCTAGAGACAGGTTTTTATAAAATGTTCCTTCTTTTAAGATGCATTTTTTGAAAACCATGTCATGCGCAGGATGCTGCAAAAAATTCAAGATGTGGGTTCAGCATTCAAAGACATCCATCTAACATGTATTTACATAGAAAAATGATGGAAAAGCAGTAAATTGAATGCAAAAATGAGTTGTGTGTAGATTACCCCTAATTCTACCAATTCTGATTACTGTAATGGAAAAACTATTGATATATTGGTCTATTAAATAAAGTGTAAAGTGAAATTGTAAGCGCATAGTTGTTATTCAATACTTTTTGGAAATCTCTCATCTTGTTTATGAGACATTTTGCTAATTCTGTTTATGGTGCTGCTTTATTAGCTCAGTTTAATTGCAATATTAAGTTTATCTTACTGTATCTTACAGATATTTGTTGCATTGCAATAATGCAATTTTGGGGTGCAAAAATAATGTCACAGTGCCAAAAATCTGTCATCATAAAATACGCAAAAACATGCATTGTTAACTTTTAAGATTTTGCACTATTTGGGCTGATAAAGTGTTGTGCTACTTATACTTAAAATACACATTTAAGTGTTTATTTTATTACACTTTATCTATTTGCATCTGTAGATTTCAATTACAATCCATATTAGAATATTTTTTTCAGCAGACTCCGTTTTATTCCTATCTGTATTCTGAAGGTTTTTACTGGGGCGTTTGTTCATATATTATTTGGGTAGATTTATATTTTATTCCTAAACACATGGTAATTTTTCCGTTACTTTCATACTTTCTGTCTATTTTCATAGGCATTTTAGTGAAAACAGAACATTCTTTCAGACTAGTGGAAAGAAACTTCCAAAATTTACTTTTAATTGTTTATTTTATTGTAGTTTATCTATTTGCGTCTGTAGATTTCAATTACAGTCCATTTAAAAAAAAAGTTTTTTCTCCACTTCAGCGGCACTTACATTCACCAAACTTAGCAGTTTTATTCCTCTCTATATTCTGAAGGTTTTTACCGTTCAGTTTGTTCATATTTCATTCGGACTGATTTCTATAACATTTTATTCATAACAGCATGATGGAAATGTATTTTCTTCCGCCTGTTGACAGTATTTTTTGATTGGTGGAGTGATGAAAAGAGAAATACAAAATCCCTTCAGTAAAAACATTTAACTCTAATATGTCAACAAAATCAAACAAAAATTTTGAACCTGGCTTTATCCAGTGTTGAGATTTATTTTCTGGAAGTGCGTGCAAATTAGCGCATATTTACTTATAACATTTTAGAATCATCACAATACAAAAGAAAATCAAAAAATGTTTGCAGTTCTTAATGTAATCAATAAACTGGGGAAATATTGTGATAACTGTATGTTGTAATTTTATATTTTACCTTGAGATTCACTCACAAAGTCTTAAGGTGATTGATCAATAATGATCGTTATTAGGGGATTTTTGTTGATCTGTGACTCCAGCTAATCTGTTTCAGACGGAAAGTGGCCCATGGCTCAGGAGAAGGTGATAATTATAAATATCATAGTTTAATATAATCCAGATGAATATCAAATAATGTATAAACAGTGGCTGTGTATTAACTGATGCTCTCAGATGTGTGTGTGTTCGTGTGTGCTCAGCTGTTTGTAGATCAGTTTCTCTCTGTAGGCCATAGTTTAATCTCCTCTCAGCTGTGCTTCTCTCTCATATTCGTCTGTTCCCATCCTGACTTCTTTGTTTATCCTCTCGCAGCTCAGTGCTAATTGAAGGCCAATTGATTTGGTTGAGACTTGCCAGTAAATTTCTGCCTTCAGGTGATCTTCGAATTATCGTGTTTCTAAGATGAGTGCACATGAATGTCCTAGGAGGGAAAGTCTGGGTTTTCAGAGGAGCATGATGGAAGTTAATTGATTTTGATTATAATCAGGCCCACATGGAACTGAAACACGTCATTCACAAACTTCTACACATCTGCTGCCCAATGCATTATTTTTAAAGGGATATTTAACCCAAAAATTTCACATTTACATCATCATGTTTTTCCAGTTATTGATATACTATTATAGTTTTTGTTAATATTTTAAATTAGATTTTACTATTAAATTTTCCATGTAATCTTTATATTTTAATTAAATATTTAATCAAAAAATCAATTTGTTGTTTTTCTCATTTTAATTTGTTTTCTTTTACGTCTATAGTTTTTAATTTTAAGTTTTTAGTTTTTGTTCATTTTGTTTGAAGTTATTTTAGTACTTCAACTTAAATGATAAAGAGAAATGTTGCTTTAGAAATGAGCTGAAATTTTAAGCTGAAGTAGCTTTTATGTTTATTTTATTTCAAGTAATGTTTATTTGAAAAAAGGTTTCTAGTTAGCGATAATAAACCAAATCATATAATTTTTTTCTTTGCTGTATTATTTTATTATTATTTATTACTATCATAGTTTTGTTGATATTTTGATTTATTTGATTATATATTTTTTTAAAAAATTTGTGTTATGTGCATTTATAATTTCACATTAGTTTATATAAAAAAAATACTAAATAGTTTTTTAATTTTGATTGTTTAATAGTTTTATTTCAGATTTGGTTTTTAAATTTAAAATTTTCATTTAGTGAAAGTTTTTTCATCTAACATTTATATTTTACTTTAATTTCAGCTTTATTTCGTGTAACTGATATGTTTCTGGTAGTTTTGGTTTTACAGTATTTAACAATAACAACACTGCTTCTGTGAAATATATTTTGAACTTTGGAACCCAAATATTTGAGTTTCATTGTAAGACATCACAAAAACAAACACTTAGACATTCTTCAAAATATGTGCCTCTGTGTTTCACAGAAGATTGAAAATCATACAAGTTTAAAATGACATTTTTGGATGAACTATCATCAAGTATTTGGGCTAATTTGAATGCAGTTTCAGTAACAAAAACTGTAGAAACTGAAACTCTGTTAAACATATTTGCCACATTTACATTGCCAAGTTTAAATGTCCAAAATGTTTGATCATAAATATGACTTTTAAAAATCCATAAACCTCACAGGAAGATGTCAAGAAAGCTTTTGCCCTGTTAGTGACCCTAACAGTAAAACCCGTCCAAAAAGAAAGAGATATGCATAATTCAATAGACTTCTTTGAATATTACTTTTATTCAGGAAAAATGTGAAACAAACATTGATGGAAAGTCTCTGTGACTTTTGCTCCTGTAAAAACAGGTCACATAGTTCCACTTTTATGGCCTCGTTTTTCTTCTTTCTTCTATTCCGGCTCTGGAAAAAGCAGGTTAAGCTACATACATCTTGAAGATTAGCCTGTTTCACATGAGTCTGGAGAATCACTGCTTTGGCACACGTGTGTGTCTTACTCTCCTCCTGATTGGCTGAGGCAGAGGAGTGGGCGGGGCTTTGCGCTCACGAGGGGGACTCCTGTGGCTGTTTCAGCATAGTTGACCAGCATCACGTCTTCATCACACATTGAGTTCAGGAGATGCTGGCCGATCATGTGCATCACGCAGACTGTCTCACCACAGGATGCTCACAGCGCTCGTGTGTGTGTGTATGTGTGTGTGTGTGTGTGTTATTTTGGTTCCTCTCCTTTTGCATCAGTGCAGCTGATGTCATTGCATTTGTGAAGCGGAGGATAAATAATGTGACTCAGAGAAACAAACGATTGAAATAATCCCAGAGGAACAGTTTATTGCTCTTTTCAAGCTCGGCAGCTCAGTTATGTTTTAAGTATCAGCTTTGTTTGCAGGGTTAGAGAAATAAAAATAGTCAAGTTAATTATTAAATCATCTTGAGATCTCAGATTTTTATTGTGGGTATGGTGAGCAGTATTTAATATTTTAAATACTGTAATAGTAAAAATACTATAATAGAATATAAATATTACTAAAATAATGTGTTTTATTTTAGTATTATTCATATGCTTTTATATTTTTAGCTTTTAATTTATATCATTTCAGTTTTCATTGTTAGTTTTAGTTTACATTTTAGTAATTTTATTTGCTTTTTTCTTTTTTTTTTTTTTACAGAGATTTGTTTATTTCTGTTTCAGATTTAGTTTTTATTTATTTCTGGTTAGCAATTTTAGTGCTTTTTAGTTAGTTTTCAAAGAAATGTCACATTTTCATGTAGTTTAAGTTTTTCATCCAATATTTATTTTTCATTTTATTTCAGCTATATTTCAATCAAGTAAAAATGATTTCATCAAGTTTTAGTAGTAGATGATAATAATAACCGGGTACTTGAGAGGGGTCTAAATGAGTTATTAAATCGAGTTAATGTCTAATTTTCTCTCTCTCATGGTCTCCTGCGGTAAAAATCATCCCGATCCATCTTAAACGTCTTTCTCTTTTCATTATTCATGACAGTGAAATAATCAAATCTTAACGTCTTATTATCTCAGAATATGATTCAGTGCGTCCATCATCGTTAATCATATGAATTATCCAACCTTTTGAGCTCTTCACCACAGTTAAACCAGATTTCTCCTCTCCATTAAAATGTTCTTCTGTTTCGCAAATTAATGATGAGTATGGCTCTGTCTATCATAAAGCGTCTGTACTGTACAGTACTAATGTAAGCCGCTGTGTATCTCTTCACATGGAGCTGGTTGTGGTAAACGTGACTCTGAGGATCTTCTCGGATGTGGGCCCGGATCTGTTGGCCGGGATCTTAGGATGAGCTCGGCTCCGTGTCTCCTGCGGGAGATATTTGTGCCACAGATATGATCCACGGTGCCAAAACCAGAGCGAATGCACAACGCACAGACTCCTCCATCAAAAACACTGCCGTTTACAGACACCTGAGCTCAGATGAGATTTCTACACAAACACGATCGAGTCCCACAGGTTTTCAGTGAAAGCAGGATGTTCTTACTGTGTTTCTCTGTCTCTGTCACGTCTGTGTCCTGAGGTGAAGGCAGGTGAAGCAATGCTCTTCTCCCTTCAATCGCTTCATTCATCAGCCACAAAACACTGTGGTTTTTAGACGGCTGAGAGTCGTGTTCACAAAGAAACGGTAAAGACAGGTGAAACTGGGTGAAAGTGAAGAGTAAAACCTGTTTGTTTCTCTGTGTTTCTCCGGCAGGGGCTTACGGTGTCGTCCTGAAGTGCAGACACAAGGTAAGATCTCAGACACATACTTGTTCAGATCAAACACTATTCATCTCATCTGCAAAAAAAAAGGTGTGTGTTCATAAAAAGTGGGGCCTGGAAAGCATATAAGTCCATACTAATTATTAATATTGAAAGAAAGTAGCATGCAGTATGCATGTTTATTATATTATATATTACAACACAAAACACACTCTGCAATGATTTTCCGTATGTATGCATTGTAAAAATGTGCGAATGTGCTAAATATGCAACGTATCGCATAATGCAATGCACTCATAAAATAAAAAGCTTATGTAACATATTGTATAATGTTGCTTTTTACAGTTTGAAATGTTCCCTAATCCATATTGTTTAGCATATTCATTTATTTTATAATTAGCACACTTTAGTGTTTTCTGTGTATGTTGTGTATCAAAAATTGCATTAGATGCATTTGCGAAATTTATTGTTTTCAGACAGTAAATCAGGATAGATTATTTTCTTTCTCATGAATGTAATTTTTTTTTTTTTAAATGTTTTAAGTTTAAATATATATATACACACACACACACACACCTGTACAGTATTTAGTGTATACTATATATATGTTTCTGTGTGCGTGTAGTAAATTTGTCTAAAAATACAGATTTTGGTCAATAAGATATATTGTATTTTAAAGGAATTAATGTTTTTTTTTTTTCAAGGACACATTAAATTAATCAAAAGTCACATTAAAGACATTTGACAAATTATTTTATATTTATATTTCAAATAAATGAAAATTAACACATTCACATAGAAATTAGTTTTTTTAAATTCTAAAAATATTTCACAATTTTTACTGTATTTTTGATCAATTAAATGCAGCCTCGGTGAGCAGAGGAGACTTCTTTTGTCATTTAGTTTTTTCTGTACAGTACGTACAGTCTGCTGTGTTGAAGTGGTATGAATAGTAACAGGTTTGTGTTCAGTGTGAACAGAATGTGTGGTGATGTGACATATGTTATGTTTATCTATTAATATCTCCTCCGGTCATGAGCCGTCAGACAGATGGTGTGTGTCTGACCCAAACACGCCGGTCACGCCATCTGCTGGACAGTTGTGCACGCTCATGTTCACTGATCTCATGCTCTTCTCTCACTTCTGAGCGTGTTTCTGATGTTAATCCTAAACACTGCAATGCGACTCATATTTGTTTACATGTGCATTACTGTACATGTAATAATAATAATTAATAATTCATTACCTTTACATAGCACTTTTCTAGGCACTCAAAAATTACTGTACATGTAATAATAATAATTAATAATTCATTACCTTTACATAGCACTTTTCTAGGCACTCAAAAAGCCTATATATATATATATATATATATATATATATATATATATATATATATATATATATATATATATATATATATATATATATTTATATAATAAAAACTTTTTACATTATATTAAAAATGTATAAAATTATTATTATAGTTGTTATTAAATTATTTATTAATACAGTAATGCATTGAATGGTTATTGCTGTTATATTTTATTTAATATTATTTTATTTACTTTGGTTTAATTTTTTATTTTAGTTATTTATTTTTTATTACAATTATTACAGTTGATATGTAATCACAAAATATTTGGCCAAATTATGCAGCCCTACAATCAAGACCTTAAAAAAAAAAAAAAAAATGTTTAATCAAAATTACGATTTTTTTCCCAGAAAAATTTTAATAATTTTTTCTCTCCCAAAATGTGCAGTCCTAATTCAGACATTGATTTGTTGATATTAATTAGTATCTATTAGTATGCTGAAGTGCTCTGGCGTCAATCTCTCATTGTTCGGATTGTTTTCTTTGATCTGAGCAAGGTTCCATTTGGCTCGGCCAATCAGGAGCCAGCATGTGTGTGAGCTATGAATATGCATGACATGATAATTCCCGTTGTGTGGCCTGTAGTTGTGGCTCAGATTTAATAAGAGCCTTCTGGAGCTCCAGAGGCTCGGGGCTGATCTGGAGTCTGTCTGATAATCAGTCCGTCATCTTATCACACTCAAACACAAGCAGCACAGCACAGTTCATTCAGTTTGATCGTTCTTACTTTAAGGGCCTTATTTCTATATATGATAATCAGAAATGTTTCTTATATATCGGTATATTATTCTGATTTCTGAAGATCATGTGACACTGAAGACTGGAGGAATGATGCTGAAAATACAGCGGAGCATCACAGAAATAAATTACACTTTAACACAGATTCACACAGAAAACAGATGATTCTTCTTTGACATGCAATTTTACTTAATTATTTGAAATTCTAAATATTGAGAAAATCATCTTAAAAGTGTCCAAATGAATTCTTAGCAATGCATATTACTTACCAAAACATTTTGATAAAGTTTAAATATATTTGCGCTTGGAAATTTACACAATGTCTTCAAGGAAAATGAATGATTTTTTGGCATTAAATAAAAATCTATAATTTTGACTCATACAACGTATTTTTGGCTGTTGCTACAAATATACCCCAGAGACTGAAAAATAAACACTAATTCTGAATAAAAACTTCAATAGTTTCTAGTTCACTCTGGAAGAAGGACGAGATGAGCACATTGCATTGTGGGATACAGTGCAATGTCTCTTATGTGCGACACATTTGATCAAATATAGTAGTGTGTTTGCATACTATTCCCAGTTTATTACTGCAGGAATACAGTAATTGTATGCTAGTCTGAACATGTGTGTGTGTGTTTGAGGTCGTTGCGTGAGTGTGTGAGGTTAATAAATCAGTTTGTGTTCAACATAAACAACACACATCCTGAGGGAGCAAACACACACACACACACACAGATGTATGAACATGAGCTGTGTTTCAGTGCGTGATCCTGAGGAGAGGATCTGGAAGAGTCTGAATCTCATGAATCTGGAGCACTGAAGGATGCTGGGAGGATACAGAGAGGGTAAAATAGGCCAAAGAGAGAGAGTGTGTGTAAGTCCTTTAGTTCCCCTCACACACACACACACACACACACACACACACACACACACACACACACACGGTCCAAAACACTCGCCAAGAATAAAGTGAGTAAAAATGGGCTTTGAGCACTGAGTAAGTCTCCATATGTTCACTAACCATCTGCTCATCATTTATTAGGAACAAAGCTTCAACTGAACTATAGGAACAATAATGAGTGAGTGACGATTCACTGGCATTAAACACTTCTCTTCTTCTCACAGAGGCTGCATTTATTTCATAAGAAATACAGAAAAATGCTGTAAAATTGTAAAATATATTACAATTTAAAACATCTGTTTTCTGTGTGAATCTGTGTTAAACTGTAATTTATTTCTCTGATGCTCCGCTGTATTTTCAGCATCATTCCTCCAGTCTTCAGTGTCACATGATCTTCAGAAATCATGAAAATATGATTCATTTTTTATTATTATCAATGTTGACAACAGTTGTGCCGCACAATATTTTTGTGGAAACTGATAAGATTCACAGATGAATAGAATTTATTTTATAACATTATAACTGTCTTTACTCTCACTTTTGATCAAGTGAATAAAAACATTGATTTCTTTCTAAATAACCTTACCGACACCAGAGGGAATGGCTGTTCGTCTTCACGTCGAGTTTCGTCTCTTTCTGTCTTGCAGGAGACGAATGAAATCGTGGCCATTAAGAAGTTTAAGGACAGTGAAGGTGACCTGATTTACCCCAACCTCCAGAAATAGAGCCGACCGACCGTCTGTGATGTCATGATGCAGCTCATGAATATTAATGAGGCTGCAGTAATGAGAGATACAGAAGAGCATTTGCTCTATACCATAATAATATAGCAACTGTTGTGATTACAAATTAATTTAACTTTTTTAATTTACAACTTTACAGAAGAGCATTTGTTTTATAAATGTTCTATATCAGAAGAAAATATGTAAAATAAACAATTTAGCATCCAATTACATAAAATGTTTTTAATTAAGGTTTTAGTTTGCGTACATTTTCATAAACATGGCTTTGTGTTCTGTTCCAGTGCTAAAACAAAAACTATTAAAATAATTTTGTTAACTGAAGTAAAGCTGAAATAAAATAAATTATAATATAAATATTAAATGAAAAACTAAGCTTAAGCTCAGAAATTACTAAATGCTTTTGAATACTTTATATATTTTATAATTTAATAAATTTCATTAGATATGACAATTAAAAATAAGAAAATAATTAGAAAATTAAATAATTAAAATGAAACCTGAAAAAATAAAAAATGAAAGCCGATGTACATTTTTTTTTAAAAACTATAATAATAAATTAGCTGAATAAAAAAAAATATATATATAATAATAATATAATATAAAAATTATACTTTAAATAAGTTTGTTGAAGCACTAAATAAATGTAAACAAAAAAAATAAATAAACTTAAATACTTAAAAATGTATGTATTTTTAAATTAAATAATTAAATAATATAAAAAATAATATAAAAATTTAATAAATAAAATGCAACCTGAAAATGTAAAATAAAATGTAAAATAAAATAAATAATGAAAAAATAACACTGGCTACTTTTAAAAGTAAAGTTTTACCTTGTGTTACAAATGATAAAATGTAACATTATAATGACAAATCAAGTTTCTAGTTTCTACTTTAAAAATATATATATTTCTGTTTAATTAAAATCTAAACTATAACGCATGTTTATTATTTATTTATCGTGGCTCCTGGTTCAGAAAATGAGGAGGTGAAGGAGACGACGCTGCGCGAGCTGAAGATGCTGCGCACGCTGAAGCAGGAGAACATCGTGGAGCTGAAGGAAGCGTTTCGGCAGCGAGGGAAGCTGTTCCTGGTGTTCGAGTACGTGGAGAAGGTGAGATCTCCCGTCTGTGTAACTTCTCCTGATGTGTGCTGTGTTCAGATGATGCTGTGTGTTGTAGAACATGCTGGAGCTGCTGGAGGACATGCCCAACGGAGCTCCACCCGAGCAGGTCCGGATCTACATCTATCAGCTGATCAAAGCCATCCACTGGTGCCACAAGAACAACATCGTCCACCGAGGTGCCAACAAACCAAATAAAGACATGAAGAATGTGTTATTTATTTTATTTCATCTTAATCAATGTCTACTGAGGTACAAGACCACCTGTAATAAAGTATCTTTTTACATAAAAAAATAATTTTAATGATATTATTTCATTTTAATCATCAATCAAATAAAACATTATATTATAATAAAAGTTCTTACTTTTAATTATTGTCCACAGAGGTGCAAGTCCACCTGTACTAAAATATTTTTTCATATTTTTATCAAATTTAAATTTAAATAAATTATATTTTAATTATATTATTTAATTTTAATCATCAAAAAAAAATATTTTTTTTTTATTTAAATTTCTTACTTTTAATTATTGTCCCCAGAAGTGCAAGTCCACTTGTAATAAAATATATTTTTAATTTTTAATAAAATAAAAAAATGTATAAATTATTTTTAATGCTATTATTTAATTGTAATCATCAAAAATAATAAAAAAACATATTCTAATTAAATTTCTTACTTATAATTATTGTCCACAGAGCTGCCAGTCCACCTGTGCTAAAATATATTTTTACATTTTTAATAAAATTAAAAAAATAATAGTTATATTTTAATTATATTATTTCATTGTAATCATCAATAAAATAAAACAATATATTCTAATTAAATTTCTTACTTTTAATTTTTGTTCACAGAGATGCAAGTCCATCTGTTATAAAATATATATTTAAAATTTGTAATAAATTATATTTTAATGATATTATTTCATTGTAATCATCAATAAAATAAGATATTATATTTTAATTCAATTTCTTACTTTTAATTATTGTCCACAGAGCTGCAAGTCCACCTGTAACCAAATTAATTATATTCTAATAAAATATTTACAAATTATATATTTTAATTAAATTATTGAATTTTAATCATTGTCCACAGTGGTGCAAGGCCATCTGTAATGAAAACAACATACTGTATCATTAATTATAATATTAATAATTATATTTGATAAAATAAAAAGAATACATTATATTGTAATTATATATCATTCTCAAATGAAGTGCAAGACCACCTGTAAAAAAATACATTTAATAAATTTAATTAAAATATAGATTTTTATTTGATCCAAATATATTTTAATGATATTGTTTAATATAGTTATTGTCCACTACATGCTCGATGGATAGATCTGTCTCTCTGTCTCTCTTTCTAGATATCAAGCCGGAGA